>NC_064829.1:71888422-72191453 GCF_024166365.1 Elephas maximus indicus | reverse complement strand
CCCACTCAGAGGCACCTTGAAAGAAAGCCTTGAAAACACTATGGAGGCCTTCTACTCAGAACACATGGGGTCACCCTGAGTCTGAATAGACTCTTTGGCCACTAACAACAACAACAAGCTTATGATGAAAAATAGAATTAACACCAAAATAATCAGATATTTTAAAATCAATTGTAAAAGAACACGACGTGGTCTCTGTGGGGATTGGTTGGTGATGCCCAAGCCTGACCTAAGAGTTGAATGTGGTGACACTGGACTACCTCTCCTCTAGCCATTAATTTACAGAGGGGCAATGGCACTGAGGGGCAGTGGCGCTGGCATTCTGTAATTAGGAATCCTGGCAAACTCTTCTCAGAGCATCATGGCTGCAGGTATAAAGGTTCCCATTTTGCCATTACTCAGAGATCTGCATTTTCCCCTCCCCCCTCTTCTCTTCCTCCTTCCAATACCTCGTCATTAATTTAATCCTGATATGAATTCACTGGTGGAGAGTCAGCCTTTCTCTGGACCCTGGAAGTCGAGGGGGAAAGATAAGCAGGGACCAGTCAATGAAATCTGGGTCTCATGCGGAAACATAGCTTTTGCCTTGGTCGGAGAGGAGGCACGATAGGTTGTGGTCTCCAGCACCGTTTCCCACTCCTGATGACTTCCGTGCCCTTGCACCGTGTGAGACGGCGCTGCCTCCACCTGCACCATGTGGGCATTGCCTTCAGCGCCAGACCACAAGTGCCTGGCAGGACCACCCTGGGTCATTGTTCCCAGGGCAGTGCAACCCGCCCTACCGGGCTCCAGTTCACTCCAGGATTCTGCATCACATTTGTAACTGGCCTGCACTAGACTCTGTTTGCTGAAGTTCTAAGAGTAACGTCAGCAAAAATCCTCATTTAAGGCCAATTTATTTGAAAAGCTTGCCACTACACACACACACACGCACACACTTCTTTGAAGCCCAAATAAGACAAAACTTCTGATCTTAGATGCTACTAAAACATCCTGTCTTCTTACAACAGACCACATACTTAAAGTTTTACTCTTCTACCTCATAAAAAAATAAATAAATAAAAAGAGGGTTGTTAATGTGTCTAAGAATTTACACATAATCATTACAACACTTAATAAAATTTTTATTTTGCCATAATTTTAGATTTACAGGAAAGTTGCAAAGATACTACGGGAGGGGGGTTTCCAAGCTATCCCTCATGGAGTTCCCCCCTTCTCACATGTCACGTTAGCATGACACATTTGTGAAAGCTTCAAAGGCAGCATGGCTACATTATTCCTAACTGAACTCCAGGCTTCATCTGGGTTCACTAGCTTCTCCAGTAATGTTTTCATAATGATTGTTCAAACTGTCAGCAGCAAAGGGCCAGGTGACTTTACGGTGGTAATTTATGAACCATCGAATGACATTCTTCAGAAACTTTTATTAACATCATATTGCCTTGAACTATATGTTATTTTGATACTCTGGAGAATCAGGCCTCGGCAAAGGGTTTATCTCACTTAATAGTGTCTGTGAAATACGATAAGCGGCAATAATACAGCGACCAGGTAGCTAAGAAGTGATATTTCATTGATTTAACACAGTATTTGTGAAATGCAAAAACGTAAATGTAAATAAAAGTCACGTGAAGACAAAACGTTGTTTCAGTGGTAAAAATAAAAATCGGTGTTCTCTCTAACTGTCTAGATACAGCGGTATCTCTAGAATATATTATTTCAAGATTTGCTTACTAATATTTGAGCCTGAAAAAGGTCCAGATGACAGAACCGTTATTATAATCGTGATTTTCCATCTTAGGGGGCATTTTCATGCCATCAGATGGTCTTATTCACTGAGAAAGATGCAGGGTTTAAGGGGAGCAGAATCTTCCGTAAAAGAGGATGTTCTTGGTTTTGTTGTGCCTGATGAAGAAGAGGAATGGGTGGTCTACGTTGAATTCCATGGGTGGGAGTCGAATGCGGAAACTCACCTCACTCCCAGAGCCAGCGGCAGCCTCTGTCCCTTTTTCATTTATTTCCACAAAAGACTTGTGGAAAACATTGGATAAATACAGGTTTCTCTCTAAAGACATCCCTGAGAAATCAGCTTGGCTCGGGTTAAAGGCGTCACTTATGCCCATACGGCTCAGGGCTAGCTTGAGGTCATAACTCTCTTCCAGCTTGAATTTGGGAAGATGCACGGTCACTTCATACAGCTCCATCAGGTCTGCACTGGTCCACTCATTTAACTTCTCGTAGGTGATGGCCTTTTCTAGCTGTAGGTTTGGAACCAAGGGAGAAGAGTCAGTGACTCCAAATCGGAATGAAAAATATTGGTTTAGTGAGACCTGAAACACGTATAACTTAGGTATTACATGGATGACCTATGATCACTCCTATTACCCAGAAGTGAGTCCCTGGATCACGTAAATAGTGAAGTGCTTGGCCTCTAACTGAAAGATTGGCAGTTTGAATCCACCGAGAGGTGTCTCAGAAGAAATGCCTAGTGATATTCTGAACATCGGCCAATGAAAACCTTGTGGAGTATCGTTCTACTGTGACACGCATGGGGTCTCTATGAATAGGAATCAGCTCCACAGCTATTGGTTTGTTGTTTGTTTCTTTTTCATAACTGAGGAGAACGTTTAGAAATTCTCTGGTTGTGTACCAATATGGTTCACACTGTTGCCCTTCAGAATCTTTACTTTGCAGAGTGATAGTTCTCAGGTATAGGAGAATTAGATCTTGATCAGAAATAAAAGCGCTTCTATGATAGTATGTAAGACATCAACTATATGCTCAAATACATCAATATAAATACACATTTAGATGTTGTCTATACAAAAGTGTAGCTCTTAGGGTAAGTATATGCCAGGACACAAAATGAGCACTAGTTTTGTTAACATGGGAGACAGTTCTCTGGAAAAAAAATCAGAGGTAATTTTTCCCTCCCTGTATAATCACGATTACATGAAAATGAAAAGAAAGGGAAAAATACTCAAATCTTATGAAGTAATGAGCTTTGGTGGTAGGTTTGAGAGTATTTTTTTCCCTTTTTATATTTGGAATTTTAAAAATAATGAATACATATATATATATGAGGGGAAAAAAGTTTGATTTCTTTAATGACAAATTAGCTTCAAAGTAGGGAGCCCTGGTGGCACGGTGGTTAAAACACTCAGCTGCTCACTGAAAGTTGGGCAGTTTGAACCCACCAGCCCCTCCATGGGAGAAAGATGGGGCAACCTCTCTCTGTAAAGATTTACAGCCTCGGAAACCCTACGGGGCAGTTCTACTCTACCCTTCAGGATCCCAAGGAGTTGGAATTGACTTGACGGCAGTGGGTAGCTTCAAACCTCATGCTTCTGCCATTTTGGGGGTTTTCTAGTCCCAAGGGTTGGCTGCCAATGACACTTCATAGATACTGTACATCAATGATGTGACAACAGCCTCAGCTCAGGAACCCACACACCTAGGAAGATGGCTTTATCTTACAAAGGCATTGAATCTAAGAGTGTAATGTTCACACTTACCCTTGTTTTTACCATCCTTTCCAGTTTTCTGAGTGCTAGGATACAGTCTGGAAATCTTTTGTACACACTAGTGGGGCCACTGGAACAAGTGTTAAGTGCGTGTAAGTCTAGCACATATGAAAACTAGGCGCTGTGCAAGGAAATACAGGTGACCTCTTGCATGAGAGACTAATGTTCAGGTTAGGCATGAAAATGGTTCAGAGACACAGTCTGACCACAGTTCTCTCAGGCTTAACAGAAATCTGGCTGATAAACAAATCATACTGGAAAATAGTAGTGATACAGGCTGTTTCTCACGAAGAATATTCAAAAAAAAACAAAAAATTATAACCGTATGTGTTACGGAGAAGAACTGCTTCATTGGGATTTCTCGGCTGTAGTCCTTACAGAAGCAGATCTCAGACCTTTCATTGGTGGCATCTGGGTGGGTTTGAACTGCCAACCTTTAGGTTAGTAGTTGAGTGCAAACTGTGCCACCCAGGGACCTGAAGAAGGTTTACTTGATATAAAAATGTGAAAAAAAAAATCTTTAGAAGGCAATTAATGTTTTAGAAATATAACCTAAGGCTAGATTAATGTCAGCGATTAAAGAATTAATCAACAATCAGGTAAGGTCTCCAGAGAGAGAAGAACTGGACTCACTGAAGAATTACTATGATCAATCCACACAGCTTTACAACTGACAGAGAGTATACATACCTGTCGTATGTGTGACCACTTGGTGCTTGAGGTGTGGATAGATTACTTAAGCTTTCTGAAGAATAATAATACCAACCTTACAGAGTTTTATAAAGCTTAAATGACATCGTGAATATAAGGTACCTAGCCTTTGAACTATGATGTTTGTCTTTCCCGATGAGAATTGGAGAAAAGGGAGACCACCTCCTTATGTTTTTCCTAGACAGGTGAACACTAAAACCATCTTCATGGATATCTGTACCTGCTCCAGTCCAGTGATGACTTCTGGCAGCAGTATGAGAAGGCTGAGGTCATGGCTGTCATAGTCAAGTTGAAGAACCTTGGCTTGTGGCTGTTCTATGTGAATTATTGGAAGTTTTTGTTTCATCGACATCATCTGCACTGGTTTACTTGTGGTCTAAAAAAATAGGCAGCAAAGTCATTTGAAAGGTATTCTATCAAATCCTTAATTCTTTATCATCATTGGTTCTCACTTATCTGGGGCACTGGTGAAGTTGAGGACCCTTTCCTGAATTCTGAATATAGTTATCCAGATCTTAACTTCTAGAAAAATATATCCTACTGGATAACATCACTAACAAAGGATCTAGGGATTCCTGCCTCTACCACTTTTGTGGCTACCTGTATAAATCATATCAAGGTGGATTCTATCAAACACTGAAAAGAATATATAATCTTATGCAAATTATGTAACGGTCAATGATTCAGAAATTGAGTAAGTTGCATTTCATATTCAAACATTATAGAAAATATTATAGTATCATAAAAACTGCAATTCAGATGTTGTAGACAGTTTATCTGAGGAGTCCTGGCGGTGCAGTGGTTAAGCCCTCAGCTGCTCACTCAAAGGTGGGTGGTTTGAACCCACCAGCTGCTCTGTGAGAGAAAGAGGTGGCAATCTGCTTCCATAAAGATTTACAGCCTTGGAAACTCTTTGGGGCAGTTCTACTCTGTCCCATAGGGTTGCTACGAGTTGGAATCAACTGAACAGCAATGGATTTTAGACATATTATCCAGCATATGTGGGGCTCAGTGTCAATCTCAGCCCATCCATGTGCTGAGGAGGTGGCCATAGGACCTCGGCTGTCCATTCTGAGAACTCTAGGATGCTGTGATCATCTCAGGAATGAGCACACAGATGGCACCAGCCAGAGCCTTCCTCGGCATCCTTCTGTTAGAGCTAGCAGCACAGACTTTCTCTGTCTATAGGGTGTGAAGCTGAAAGACTGAATATAGGGTAGCCATATTCTCTGTTTATAAGAAGAAATCCTATCTTTCGTAGTAGAGAATGAAAGCAATACACAAATGAAACTAGGAGAGAGAGTGAGAACAAGAACTGAAATGAAGCTTTGAGAGTCTAGAAACTCCACTTTTGGACTCCACTGTTCCTCTTAATTACACAGTTAATATAGTTCCTCATTTTGTTAGAGCTAGTTTGCTTTTCTGTCACTTGCAGAATGTACTGAACTAAAAATTCCTGATGAAGTCAGATACATATCCAGCTCATTTCTAGCTAACCAGGTGTGCTCACAACTATTGTCCAGCTCCTTCTCCTCCCTTACCCCACTGACGTTCTGAGAACTACCTATAGTGTACAGGCAAACGGTTATAGCATTAGCTCCTCTGCACACTGTTTATATAATATGAGCCACCCTGGACTAAGCAACTGTCACGAACAAACCTCAGCCAAACAGTTCCTTTCCTAGGAGTTTGAAATGGGATCTATCAGAATTCAGCCTTAGCCAGACTGGGCTACAGCACGGAGGAGGTACTGTGGGATTCTGTCCTTGTTGACTGGGAGCAGAGAAAGTTAGACTTTTGCCTGAGAGAAGAATGATGAAAGAAACAGTTGAAAAGATGGAGAAAGAATCCTGACAGCATTTGAATCCATGTTTCCACTATGTCCTGAGACCAAGCCATTTCCCAGCCCTTGGATTCCATGAGATGTGTCTATAACCTTATGTGCATTTCTCTGCTTTTTGCTCTGGTGAACTTCCGTTACTGTTACTCGTTACAGGAACAAGTGTGTTATGTCCTGACACACAGAGGAATAATAATGAAAAAAAGTTGAGATTTAAGATTTTTCCTTACTTTCACATAGGAAACAGAAGAGTTTGGTAGAAGATAGTTTGATTTGGTAGAACGAGAAGAGAACTAATAGTGAGAGGCTGGACTCAGGTTCAGGTCTGCTTCTAACTACTGTGGGGCCCCTGCCATTCAGCCACACTGTAGTTCTCACCCAGAAAACCAACCCAATGAGTACCCTACCCAGCTCTCATGATTGTAGTTGGGCTGAGTGATAATATCCGTGGTAGTCTATATTCAGAGAAAAACGATGAAAGGGGAACTTACAGGTAGAATGGACTCAGGAAATTTCAGCTTAGCATTTCTTCCCTAGTATAAGCCATAGTTTATAAGAATTGATTTCAGAAGTGATCATTAACAGGCACCTACCATGTTTACTCTGAAAGGCTTTTCTGTGGTGTTTTCAACTGGGAATTGATATTCCCACACGCCTTTAAAGTAAAGGGCATTCACCAGAACCATCCTGGTTGTAGAATCCACAGAGTCCTCAGGTAGGAGATTCAGGATTTTACCTACAAGAACAAAAGGACAGGTTTCAAATGTCTGGGTGGCACTATGCATTTTTTAATTAAAGAAAACTTGATTCCCATTTTTTCTGAACCATGAAAGTTTTCTGAAAAGTTCTGGGCTCAGATTTTCCAGAAATGATATAATTAAAAAGGAAATAATTTAAGTAATATTCCTGTCCAGAACAGTTATGATTAGAGGAAAAAAACACTGGAGAAATAATATGTTGAATGGTTGGTAATCATTCTTCCATATTAATTATACACTTGTGTCTTTTAACTGTAAAAACTTCCTTCTAATATGAGTTGCATTGTGCCCTTTTTTGAGGGAACTGAAATGTTTTCTTCTTTCACTTCTGCTAACAGCCATAAACTGTAGGCTCCTTTGATAAGCTTCTGAAAGGTGGGTCAATGTTTCCTGTTGCCCAGAATTCTGCTTTGGGTAATTGCATCTATCAGAGTGCTCTACTTCCTGTTTCAACTGATATTTGACCCCAATACATTCTTTCCAAACTCCCCACTAAAGCACTTTGATATATTAGTAAATGGATTTATAAGAAAATATCAAACCAGGTATTTAGAAGTTTGTAATAGAGACAATGTTTGATAGCTATGAATTAAATAGAACTGGATTGAGAAAACCTCCAGCCAACCCAGCTTCACCACCAAAACAGAGACCACCTGAAAAAAAGGGTTGCTCTTTTAAGATGCCAAAATACACACATGGAAGAGATTAAAAAATTCCAAGGGCTAACTTTTAATACTTAATCCAAAAAAACTGATATGGATGATTCCCTAGGAAAATATTAATGGAAACCCAAGAACTAGTAGGAAACTGTAAAAAGTTATCAAACATGATTGAAATTTAAAAATTGTCAAGGAATTACCTCCTCTGAAAACAGTGTCAACTCCAGACACGTAGAGGAAATTTTTTTTAAATGTCTCAGTAATAGATAATGCCTACACTATTAAAACAGCTCCAGAGAATAAAATAGACACTTGATTACTTTTACTAAACTAGCATAATCCCAGTATGAAAACATGACAAAGAAGGCACAAAATCTCTCTTATGAATATACACAAGAAATCCTAAGTTAAATATTACCAAATCAATCTCATTAATATGATGCCAGGAAGGCAAGAAACATATAATATTAGGAAATCTAGCCCTGGTGGTGCAATGGTTAAGTGCTCAGCTGCTAACTGAAAGGTTGGCAGTTCAAACACACCCAGCCACACCACAGGAGAAAGACCTAGTGATCTGCTCCCATAAAGATTACAGCCTCCAGGCCCATAAAACAAAACAAGACTAAAGGGGCACACCAGCACAGGGGCAAGGACTAGACGACATGAAGGAACAGGAAAACAGGTAATAGGGAACCTAACATTGAGAAGGGGGAGTGTTGACATGTCGTGGGGTTGTTAACCAATGTCATAAAACAATACGTGTACTAACTGTTTAATGAGAAACTAGTTTGTTCTGTAAACCTTCACCTAAAGTACAATTTAAAAAAAAAAAAAATCTGAACTATAAAAAAAAGATTACAGCCTAGAAAATTCTATAGAGAAGCACTTCTCTGTAACACATGGGTCACTATTAGTTGACAGTCAACTTGACTGCATCTAACAACAATAACAACAACAACATTGATATAGTTAAGGATCCCTGGATGGTGCAAACGGTTTGTACTGAACTACTAACCAAAAGTTTGGCAGTTTGAACCCGCCCAGAGGTGCCATGGAAGAAAGGCCTGATGACCTGCTTTCAGAAAGATTACTGTTGTTGTTAGGTGCCATTGAGTTGGTTCCAACTCATCGCAACCCCATGTATAACAGAGGAAACATTGCCCAATCCTATGCCACCCTCACAATAGTAGGTATGTTTGAGCCCAAAAAGATTACAGCCAAAAAAAACCCTATGGAGCAGTTCTACCCTGTAACACAATGGGGTTGCCGTGAGTCAGAATCAACTCTATGGCAATGGCTTTGTTTTGGGTTTATTACTATAATTCATTGTTTTGTTTGGTCAGAGGAGCAAAAATTCTTTGATCTATTTTGCCATCCATTCCTACTTTAAAAAGTAAGGCTTCATAAGCTAAAATAAAAGGTTACTTCCTTAATATGAAAGAGAATATTTTTCTCAAAAAAAATTCCATAATGCTAACCATGAAGCATTAGTGGTATTCACGGTAAAGTCAGGAAAACTCAGATGTCTGCTATCACCACAGTTATTTAACATTTTCTCAACATGCGAGGTAGTATATTAAAGCAAAATAAATAAATAAAAGGAATATAATCGCATAAAAGGAAGAGACAAAATTATTAGCAGATAAAATGGGAAGCAAGGAGAATCAACTGTAAAGCAATGAAAACTAATGAGAAAGTTCTTTTAGGTACTGAATTACACCATGACACTAAATTTAATTCTTGTATCCTAACCATAAACAATTAGGAAAAGATATAGTTGAATCCTGGTGATATGTCACACTTACCAAAAAAGGTGACGAAATACTGTTAAATGATAACGTCATACATCCAGTACCAAGATAAAAACCAAGACGTTTTCATCGATAGAGTACTAGTAACATTTCTTATTCAAATTTAACCAGTTGTCCCACTAACATCTTTTTACTGAACCAGGAATTTATCCAGGATCTCACATTGCATTTAGTTGTCATTACTTCTTGATGTCCACTAAGGACAGTTTCTTATTCATTTCTGATCTTTCAGGACCTTGACACTTCGGGAAAAGATCAAGTAAGTCTTTTCCTGATGTGTCTTCCAGCTTGGGTCCAGGGTATGCAATTTGGGTGAGAATATCACAAACACACTGTGTGTCCTTCTCAGTGAGTCACATCAGGAAGTACGTAGTGTTCCTAAGTCCCATTGCTGGTGGTGTTAACTTGGAACACTTGATCAGTGGTGTCTGCCAGTTTCCTCTCTTGTAAAATTACTGTTTTTCTCTTGGCAGTTCATAAGTATCGTGAGAGGAGATACTTTGAGACTATGCAAGTATCCTGTTTCTCAACAAACTTGCCCAGTAATTTTAGCACTCTTTGATGATTCTTTCTGGCAATAGTTGTTGTGGTGGTGTTTATGAAATGGTGATTTTTTTTAATTTCCTCATTCCTTCTACACTTATTGAGATTCTATTGTGAGGACTATATGACCGGACTATATGAAGAAGAATGAGACATCAGAATTGGAGGAAGTCTCATTAACAACCTGCGGTATGCAGATGACAAAACCTTGCTTGCGGAAAGTGAAGAGGACTTGAAACACTTACTGATGAAGATCAAAGACCACAGCCTTCAGTATGGATTACACCTCAAAATAAATAAAACAAAAATCCTCACAACTGGGCCAATGAGCAACATCATGATAAACAGAGAAAATATTGAAGCTGTCAAGGATTTCGTTTTACTTGGATCCACAATCAATGCCCATGGAAGCAGCAGTCAAGAAATGACTATTGCATTGGGCAAATTTGCTGCAAAAGACCTCTTTAAAGTATTAAAAGGCAAAGAAGTCACTTGGAAGACTAAGGTGAGTCTGACTCAGCCATGGTATTTCCAATTGCCACATATGCATGTGAAAGCTGGACAATGAATAAAGAACGAACAAATCTGTTTTGGAAGAAGCATAGCTATAATGCTCCTTAGAAGCAAGGAAGGCAAGACTTCATGTTATGTACTTGGGACATGTTATCAGGAGGGATCAGTCCCTGGAGAAGGACATAATGCTTGGTAAAGTAGAAGCTCAGAGAAAAAGAAAAAAGACCCTCAATGAAATGGATTTACACAGTGGCTGCAACAATGGGCTCAAACATCGCAATGATTGTGAGGATGGCACAGGACCAGGCAGTGTTTTGTTCTGTTGTGCATAGGGTCACTGTGAGTCAAAACCCACTGGATGGCACCTAACAACAACAACGTTGTGAGGAAGAGCTTTCCTTCTGCTTGAATTATTAAATTCAATTATTTATTTTTTTTTATCAGTATAGAATCCTGGATATTGTTTTATTCTACAGGTTATAATTCATTACTATCATCATTTATTTTTTGCTCAAATTGTCCCAGATTTGGTCATTGGTAGCCTTCCATGTTGACTTCTGTGTCCTTCCGACCTCATCCCTACATTTTTTGAGCACTTCCTTACCTTCTCACAAGATATTCTAGGCTCATCTGTACCTTCCCTGCCCCAGCCCTGAAATCACCATTTCTTCTAGAAGACCTCTTTCCTTTTACTTGTTGTTGTTGTGCCCTGGAGTTGATTCTGACTCAGAGAGTGTAGAACGACCCATAGGGTTTCTAAGGCTGTAAATCCTAATGGATTTACCATATTTCATACCGTAAAGAAGTCTTTTGCAGCAAATGACCATCTTTCTCCTGTGGAACAGCTGGTGGGTTCAAACTGCCGACCTTTCGGTTAGCAGTTGAGTGTTTAACCACTGCACCACCAGGCATCTTTCCTTTTATTTAGGAGGATGAAATCTAGAAATCAAGATCTAGAAGCTAGCTATGCTAATTGCTACTAGAGTGCAATTGCCTCTAGGCCCTATCAGCAGATAGAGCTAAGAAGTACGTGTGCGTATACATTCATCTGTATCATTTATCTGTCTATTTTATGGAAAATATATCAAAGACTAGGATGTCATATTGATATCCCCAATTCCAGTCCAGCACCATGGCGTTCATTTTAGCCTTTGTTTGTACTTCCTTTCTCTGAAGGTGAGGAACCTGTCATTATTCACAGTAAATTTCTGGGTTGCTCAATCCTAGAACACACACAGTTTCAGAATTGCTAACCAATTCTTCTGTGAAAAACAAATTTACAAACTAGAGTGCAATATTTGCATACAGTTCTTTTTGTTCTTAGTCTTAAGTAAAGAAAACAAAAACCAAACCCTTGCTGTGAAGTTGATTCTGACTCATAGGACCCTACAGGACAGTGTAGAACTGCCCCTTAGAGTTTCCAAGGAGTACCTGGTAGATTCGAACTGCTGACCTTTTGTTAGCAGCCATAGCGCTTAACCACTATACTACCAGGGTTTCCAAGTCTTAAGGTATACAGTCAAAATATCCTTTTCAAAGTGACTTAATTAGCTCCAAAACAAATATTTGTTAAAAAGAATAAACCTAAAACAGTACTGTAAAGTGTGGATGCCACCAAAGGACTGGATAATTTGAAGAATTCCTAAAAAGAAAAGGCAGAAGGATTAGACTGAGAAAGGAAACCACGGCACAGAACAGGAATCAGAGATGACTGTGGGGAGGCCAGAATGCCCAGGGAGTGGCAAGCTCAAAGTCTATGCACACATGGAGCTTGTTGGGAGTGGGGGAAGGAGGGAATAAGATTAACTGAATAATGCCACTCATAGCAGTGACCTTTAACCTTGTTTGCAACTTAGAATCACTGAGGACTTAAAATATACTGATGCCTGAGCCCCATTCCCAGAGATCTAAATTAATTCTTCTGGGGTTGGGCTTAAATCAAAAAACTCATTGCTGTCAAGTCAATTCTGACTCATAGCGACCATATAGGACAGAGTAGAACTGAGCCATGTGGTTTCCAAGGAGTACCTGGTGGATTTGAACTGCCAACCATTTGGGCTTAGACATCAATAAGTTCAATTTAATCACAGCCAGGACTGAGAACCACTGGTTTTAAGCAAGCAGTTGGGCCTGCTGGCCTTTTATTACGGCTATCCCTCCGTGTCAGCAATGGATAGCAAATATACCAACTTACAAGCTAAAGGAATGAGTGAGGGCACCAATGCCATGGTGGGCAGGGATAGATTATCCAATAAGCAAGGTAAGCACAGTGCTTATCTTGCTTACTAGATCATCTGTAGTGAACAATTTCACATCTTTGATATTGTGAAACCCATCTGAAGTTTTTCACTACAGATTAGTAAGTAAGCACAAGTAAGCCCGTGCTTGCCTTGCTTACTAGGCCATGCACCCCTATCAGGGACTGTGAATTTGAAAAGAAGCTTTCATTCTGTAGGAAGGTGCTGTGAGTTTGGAAGAGAGATAGATGCCAGCCATTCCTAGAAGCAGAACCTTTGATGTGGTGATGGTGGAGGTAAGACAGAGACCAGTAGCTAGAGGTTTCCAAGAAAAACTGGAAGCCTTACACACTCAGAAGTTCCAGGCACAGTCCATCAGCCTCTCCTCTACAGTCACCACAAAACAAGTTCTTCTAATCAGAAGTCAGCTGAAGACAATTGTCATGGATTGAATTGTGTCCCCCCAAAATGTCTGTCAACTTGCCTAGGTCATGATTCCCTTGTATGATTGTAAGATTTTCAACCATTTTATCATCTGATGTGATTTCCCTACGTGTTATAAACACTATCACTATGATGTAATACGATGGATTAGCAGCAGTTATATTGATGAGATCTGCAAGATTAGACAGGGTCTTAAGCCAATCTCTTCTGAAATAGAAAAGAAAGAAGCGAACCGAGAGACAGGGGGACTTCATATCACCAAGAAAGCAGTGCCGGGAGAAGCGCGCATCCTTTGGACCTGAGGTTCCTGTGCTGAGATGCTCCCAGACCAAGGGAAGACTGATGACGAGGGCCTCCCTCCAGAGCCAACAGAGAGAGAACACCTTCCCCTGGATCTGGTAACCTGAATTTGAACTCGTAGCCTACTAGACTGGGAGAGAAAAACTCTCTCTTTGTTAAAGCCATGCACTTGTGGTATTTCTGTTAGGGCAGCCCTAGATGCCCAAGACACAAATAAGCTGGGAGTCTCAAACAAAAAGACAAGCAGAAAACCAAAGAGGATTAAACAATGAAGAAAAGTAACCCCATGAGAGGGAAGCATCAAACCGAACAAACAAAACAAATATTGGAGGAAAAGGAATTAAGGGAGCAAAAAAGACTTAAAAATAAGTAAAGTTCACATTTCAGAGAGAGCTGATATGAGATCTCACTCATGAAAATAAAAAACCATAGATCTGAGGGAAGCAAAAGCTTAATTGTTGCAGTAAGTTTCTTAATTAGGGGGACTGGGTATGAATAGCAGAACATACACAGCGGAAGAGCATATGCATGAGCTAGGGGAGTAGAGCAGAAAGACAAAGGCATGACAGCTAAGTATAAAAGGGAAATTGCAGCAGGTGGGCTAGACCCAAAGATTCCAACTTTTGTGTATTTGGAATACCCAAAGGCAGGAATGGAGAAAACAAACAAAGTGATTAAATAAATAACATACACAATTTTCTCTAGCTGAAGGAGTCTTTGAATTTAGATTTAAAATGAGTGCCAAGCAGAATTAAAAAAAAAAAAAAGAAAAAAGAAATCCCCTACCTAGAGCATAATATTGGACACCAAAGATAAAGAGAAAATTCTAGAATCTTCTTTTGAGGAGCAGGTAGGGCACAGATGTGTTATTTTCATCAACATCACTGCTTATTAATGTCTAGAGAAAAGATGAATTTGAACCTTGTATATTCAGCCCCTCCATTAGTATAGTGGGGAAAAAAGGACAGTTTTAGATATGAGATTTCTCAGGAATTTTATCACCTCCAGATACTCTGATGCGCTTTTAACTAATTAAAACAGAATGCATCCCAACAAATAAAAATTTACCAGAGAGGAAGGTATGGGATACCAGAAACCATGATAAAGAAAGCCACCAGTACAAGTCAGAGTTTAGTCTAAATAATTGTGACTGCACAACACATTTTTTTAAATTATCATTTTGAATTAATTCCTCTGTCATCCTATAGAAACCCTGGTGGCTAGTGGCTAAGAGCTTGGGTGCTAACCAAAATGTCTTTAGTTCGAATCCACCAGCTGCTCTTTGGAAACCCTCTGGGGCAGTTCTACTCTGTCCTATAGAGTCACAATGAGTCAGAAGCAACTGGACGGCAACAGAGTTGTAGATGAACATGAGAGCACATCGGGGATTGGGGTTTGCATGATTGATCCCAGGTTGAGAGAACTCCAGTTAATTTAAGTTTGATTGTATCATTCCCTGGGTTCACATGCTTTCAAAGCACCTAGCCTCTTGAACCTACAGGTGTATTAGGACATTTAAAAAACCATTTGTTTTACAAGGAATGTACAAAATGTAGATTTAAACACAACACCTCAAAGTAACACACAATTTTGACTCCAAAACCAAACCAAACCCATTACTGCCGAGTCGATTTGACTCATAGTGACCCTAGAGGACAGAGTAGAACTGATCCATAGAGTTTCTAAGGAGCACATAGTGGATTCAAATTCCCCACCTTTTAGTTAGCAGCTGTAGCACCTAACCACTAGCTACCAGGGTTTCCTTGACTGCAAGGCAAATATTTTAGAATATTCTTGAGAGCTAACAGTGCCATGCCACCTACTGGCTTGCTCATTGCACACAGTCTTGGCCGTTTTAGGCAATGGGATGGCCATTCTCTTTGTTGATATTTAGGGTCGATCCTTCTGGGCAGAGATTAATGTGGACATGAGAGTGTTCAACAAGCTAAATATGTGATAGGTTTGGATTACAAACATGTATACAACACCTTTCCCCCATCCCTCACTGTGAAGGAGCTAACAGACGATAAGGCTATTTACTATCTGAGAGAATGATAAGCTTCTATCTAACTGAAGTCACTGTATTTTTTTTTATAGCAGCTTAGCCTATACCCTAATAAAAACATGACCTTATTTTGTGAATTACTTAAGATCATATAGCACCTTTAATAGCACACTTTTGTTATTAAATAGTCACTGCTTTTCTTAAAATCACAAATGCAGCACTATTTCAAAATAAAAGACTACTTCGTTTTGCCTTGACTTCTCTTTGGAAGTGGTAGGGTATGATAAAATTCTTCTTTACTTGGTAAAGTGGTGATTTGATTTACATGTGTTACAGAAGAGTTATTGGGGAAACTGACCCTAAGAGTTATGGACGTAAATGGAAATGTTCTAAATATTTAGAATGTGTCCACAATTCTATTTAAGATATATGTATACTGTCTTAGTTATCTATGCTGCTGTAACAGAAATACAAGTGGATGGCTTTATCAAACAAAAGTTTATTGTCTCACAGTTTAGGAAGCTAGAAGTTCAAATTCAGGGCACAAGCTCCAGGGAAAGGCTTTCTCTCTCTGTCAACTGTGGGGGAAGGTTCTTGTTATCAATCTTCCCCTGGGTCTAGGAGCTTTTCAGTGTAGGGACCTGGAGTCCAAAGGATGTGCTCCCCCTCCCCCCACCCCCGGCTCTTGTTGCTTGGTAGTAATGAGGTTCCTCTCCTCTCTGCTCAATTTTCTCTTTTATATCTCAGAATAGAGTGTCTTAAGATACAACCTAATCCTGTAGATTGAGCCCTGCCTCATTAACATAACTGCCTCTAATCCCGCCTCATTAACATCATAGAGGTAAGATTCACAACACATAGGAAAATCACATCAGATCACAAAACAGTGGACAACCACACAATACTGGGAATCATGGCCTAGCCAAGTTGACACATATTTTAGGGGGACACAATTCAATCCATAACACTAACACATAGCTTTTTTTTTTTTTAATGATACTTGGAGAAAGTACTCCAAAGAATACCTGGGTGAAAGCTTACCTTCAGTCTGCTTTTCAACCCAAGCGTTGATCTCCTTTCTGATTTGGTCAGGAGTTTCCACAAAACTAACAGACCGTGGCTCTGCACCAAAGTATTTTTTAATGTCTTCTAGATATTTCTGAAAGATATAGGTAAAATCCCCTTTTGCAGAGTTTATCCAAAATTGAGAAATCAAGTCTATTTAGATTACCAAAAGAACTAGGTAGATGAACAATTACAAACTCCCATCCCATCACTCCCTTCCCTCTTCCCTTACCCCCAGTTTGGGTCAAGAACTAAACACCCCCCTTTTCAAACTTAGCAGGGCCCTGACTAGCCATGCAGAACCCCAGGTCTAGGAAGAATGTCTGCTGCCTATGGTTCTAGACCTTCCCCATCCTTTTATCTATTTTGATTCATGTGCAGGAAATATGGCTGGAATTGAAAGAAGAGCAATCCACAAATCCCCACGAGGAATCTCAAGGGCCAACAGGTCTTTGGAGTTGTACTTGATTTCTGTGGCAGGGATGGAACAGAAGTGAGGCTCTTGGGTCCTACAGCTGCTGTTGTAGACTCTAAACATCCAGGAACCTTGTAGAAGGCTCCTGAGGAAAACTTCACGCAGACAGGAACATGGACTTTTGAGCATGGTCAGAGGTTTTCTCAGGTGTTCCAGAGGGGCTAACCTGCTTTGGAGCCTGAGAAAATAGGCAGGACAATTTTTCTAAGGAAAAAAGTTAAGCTCCTCCTTCTAGCCCCTGGATATGCACCCTGGTGGCAGTCACCACATGTGGGGTGTAGCTGGGGTTGCTGGTTTTGAAGGCACCTGCCCTGGGAATATAATTCATTCTTCAGGATAGCTGTGGTACTCCTTCAGTTTGCTGACCTTACTGGGGGGGACTTGTAAGCAGTAAAAAGTGGTGAGCCAATTCAGCCTCTAGTCAGTGGTACGAAGATTATGAAGTCCAAGTTCCGTGGAATTTATAATTTAGTAAAAATAAAGCTTAAAGATCCACTAGGCACCACTCCCTTTCTTCACTCATGGGTTCTGACCAAGCCTTCATGATGCAGGAGTTAAGCACTTGGCTGCTAACCAAAAAGTCTGCAGTTTGAACATACTAGCTATTCCACGGGAGAAAAGTGTGGCAGTCTGCTTCCGAAAAGATTACAGCCTTGGAAACCCTATGGTCAGTTCTACTCTGTAGGGTCACTATGAGTTGGAATCGACTGGAAGACAACGGGTTTGGTTTTTAGTCTGGATTCTTATCAACTTCTCTGAGCACACCCAGGACATGTGGACATTTCAAAGGATGTTTTCTATCTCTGTGTCCCTCCCATTTCCAAGTGCCCTCCAAGTTCAAGCATCTCTCCTACTTCTGAATCAACCAGGAGTCCATCAGACTATCAGTAGTGAAAATATCTTTAAGAGTCCATTTGGCTGGTGTTATGCCTTTAGTAATAATGAAGCCCAAGTCCTGAACCCCCATAATTCAGTGGATATGGACAAGGATAGCACTACTACTTAAATCCCGATATATCTTTATTTGACTTAATTGCTCTCTCTCCTCTGTCTACTTTTGGTTGGCCTTTGCCCACTGGGTACCAGACCCTCATGCTCTCTTCTAAGATGTGCCAAAGGATCTGAGAGACAAGCATGAAAGAAGTAATGCTTGACACTCTCAGGAGCACTTGGGTTTCAACAGAGGACAAAGTCTCGGTCTTCATTAGTGAGATTTCAACCACTGGTGAAGGGAAGAAGTTGATATTCTTTCATGTTAAGAATGTATCCTAAAGTCTCTAAAGTCATGATATGAAACCTGCCCACTTCTCCCACCCTGAGGTCAGAGTTGCTCTTAAGTGCACAGTTTCCCACCACACTGCTATTATCAACTCTACTCAACGCTCCTTCAGATTTACCCTACTTAGTTACTCTGTGAAGCCCTGGGGGCACAGTGGTTAAGAGCTCATCTGCTAAACTGAAAGGTCAATGGTGCAAACCCACAAGCCATTTCATGGAAGAAAGATGTGTCAGTCTGCATCTGTAAAGATTACAGCCTCGGAAACCCTAGGGGACAGTTCTTCTCTGTCCTGTAGGGTTGCTATGAGCCGGAATTGACTCAACAGCACCCAATAACAACAGTTACTCTATGGAATTCTTCGGTGGTACAAACTGTTTAGCACTTGGCTGCTAACCAAAAGGTTGGAAATTCGAGTCCACCCAGAGGTGCCTCAGGAAAAGACTTGCCAATCTGTTTCCAAAAGGTCACTGCCTTGAAAACCCTACAGATCATAGTCCTACTCAACACATTGGGTCAGAAGCAACTTGATGCCAAATGGTTTTTTGTTGTTGTTGTTTATTTACTCTATATTTTTTGCTCCCTATTTCCTGTGAAACAAACTTTGGTCCAGATGTTATATAGATTGCATTTCTATATGTGTTCAAGCACCGTTCCAGGAATCTACCCCTTTTATGCCAGACATAAAGATCTGATCACTAGATCCAGTTTGAGACACATTATTGGTTTCCTTTACAACTAGATGCTTATTAGTTGCTCTGAATGATTGTTTCCCAGGAAGTATTACCACATTAAGATTGTGCCTGGGATTCTTAGAGAAATGTACGAAAAGCTTGTTGGTTACTCTCACATGGCCCTTTATTTCCCATCAATGAAATTGCACTTACGTTGTGAAATGGGTGAGCTTTCTCTGCATATAACCCATTGGCTGTCTTAAGGATGTAAGCATTGCTGGGCTTGTTGATCTCCGAGATAAGTGTATGGAAATCAGAGCATATTTCTTCAGCTTTGCCCAAGTTGAATTCCTTTAAGAAGGTAGTAGAAGGAAAGAAAGAAAAGGTATTAGTCACATAAAAAATGTTGAACAAGAACTATACATATGTAAAAAACCTACAGATAAATGAAATGATTTGGTATATTGCAAACAAAAGCTGAAAGACAATTTTAAGGTAGCTAAAAAATATTTTCCTTAATGTTACCAATGCAAAAAATTCAAAGTCATCGGGGCACTGTAGTCTTCACATTTAGTTTGCAAAGACAGACAAGAACGCTTTTAAAGATGGAGCAATTTTGACAGGGAAAAAAAGTTGGGGGGAGGGAATAAGGGAAAAAAATATGACCTTTCAAAAAAGTGTACACATTTTCTATTCTGAAAAGCACTTCTGTAATTTTAACATATCTTTTTCTAAGAAAAGTTACCTGCTAAGGGTTGCTTAAATTAGCCACTAAAACACCACCCTAAAAGTGCTTTCTCCTTCCTTAATCATTGGATGACTTAGTTATTTGGATATTAAAAGATAAGATATACCATTTTCCTTTTCTTTTCACTTTCAGGACAAGATTTGATGTCCTGGTCTTGAGTCAAGTGAAGGGCCTGTAATTTCAGCAAAAAGAGCATATGTGAGTGCACTTTGCAGAGAAGCAATCATATGAAATACGCACCAAGAAATACAAGACATTCATTTCTATAGCTACCAAACACGTAATGAATTAGCCATGGGAGCTCTGATTTGACTTAAATGGTGTGTTAGCTGAACTAACAGAGTAAGCCAAGAGCTGCTTTTAAATAAATAAAGCTTAATTTAAGCCCTGGTTGCAGAGTGGTTAACAGCTATGTCTGCTAACCAAAAAAGGTCAGTGGTTCGAACCCACAAGCCACTCCACGGGAGAAAGATACAACAGTCTGTTCCCATGAAGATTATAGACTTGGAAACCCTATGGGGCAGTTCTACTCTGTCCCACAGGGCCACTATGAGTTAGAATCAGCTCCATGGCAAAGGGTGTGGGTCATCCCTTTATTTTAATATTTCTTTTAAGACATTTAGGATGACGTTGGGAAAATTCTCTTATTTTCCAAGTTTCACTTCTATCTGTGGCTATTTTGAAAAGAAGGCTAGGTGTTCAATTGAGACGACTACTTAGATAATTTAAGCAAAAGCCACCATTGCCTCGGTTATCTAGACAATTCAGGGATCTTAGTTTTTTTTGTTGTTTTTTTTTTTCTAGATAAGTACTTCAGTTCTCATTTTCTACCACCAATTGACGCAGGTTGACACAATCTTTGCCTTCAGGAAAGCATTTCATTTGAAAGTTAACAGGGAGGATGTGGCCAATCCTTGTTTCCCCTGAATTGTACAAAAGTAGAACAGAAGGCAATGATTCCATCTCCCACATCCTGGGCCCAGCTCACTATAAGGAGTAAAGTCCATTTTACCATAGGTTGTGCTGACTCACGGTGACAGAACAGGGGCCATATACCCTACTAAGAGGGGTTCAGAGCCAACACATCAGGCTCATTTGCAAACTGAAGCTGTTATTTACTTAAATAATATTTAGATAAAACATGGGCAAGCAACACCCAGCAATATATTTATATGAAATGGACTCAAATTGCAGCCTATCTAAGCTCAAGTCTCTCACATTAATGGTTAAGCCTTTTCAACTTAATTGACCAGGATTAAGTAGGTGTGAAGGAGGATTTTGTTGGTGTTTTTGCTTTTAAGCCACACAATATCCTGTGAACTGTAAGAGTAAGGGTGACATCCTAGTCTCAAACCAACAGAATATATATTCCTCCTCTGTCACTCAGAATTGCTGGTTGTGCACTTTTCTTTCCTTGTCACATAGGGCACCCCCGTATGGGATATGAAAACTACTTTGTTGCTTGGTCTTTTGATTGTTGCATGATTTGGGGCTGGATTCACTCTTTTCCGCTTTTATTTATTTTAATTATTTACTTAAAATGCGCACATACACATACGTATATACATATATGTGTAGGAGTCCCTGGGTGGCACAAACGGTTAAGTGCTCAACTATTAGCCGAAAGTTTTAAAGTTCAAACCCACCCAGAGGCACCTCAGGAGACAGACCTGGTGATCTGCTTCTGAAAGGTTACAGCTTTGAAAGCCCTGTAGAGTAGTTCTACTCTGCACACATGGGGTCGCCATATGTCAGAACTGACTTGATGGCAACCACCATATATGCATATCCAAAACCAAACACGTTGCCATGAAGTCAATTCTGACTCACCCCATAGGACAGAGTAGAATTGCCCTTTAGGGTTTCCAAGGCTGTAACCTTTATGAAACCGTGGTGGCATAGTGGTTAAGAGCTACGGCTGCTAACCAAAAGGTTGGCAGTTTGAATCCACCAGGTGCTCCTTGGAAACCCTATGGGGGCAGTTCTACTCTGTCCTATAGGGTCGCTATAAGTTGGAATTGACTCGACGACAATAGGCTTTTTTAATCTTTATGGTAGCAGACTGCCACATCTTTCTCCTGCAGAAGAGCTGGTGGGTTCAATCCACTGACCTTTTGGTTAGCGGCCAAGCGTGCGTAACCACTGCACCACCAGTGAGTTTACGCACATATTTACCTATACCTATGGCTATTTTGCTATATATTTTGCTGTCTATAGCTGTATAGAAAATATTTATAACACTACGCTTTGAGGAATACTTTTAGCAAATCAGTAGTTCCTTGTACAGTAAAGTTGTTTTGCTTTTTTAATGTTATCTCTTTGTGGGCTCTTTAATAGTATTAGTCAGCATCTTTCTGATCTCACCAAGATTTTCTTGAAAATCCAAAGGGAAAAAAAAAATCAAGTGAATTCTCTTCCTACTGCTTTGTTTGGTTGTTTCTTTGTTTAATCCATGCATGACGTTTGGATTTAAGTTCGACCCCTTTGTTCCTGAAAATGTTAATAATCAAAATGAAATGTTCTTGGTGTTGAACCAAAATTGATTGACTCATCATTTCTCCATTTTCTTTTGCTAGAGCACATGGGTACGTAAATGGTTTTCTTAGCAAGAGTTTTTAAACTGACCCACATTCCTAGGCATCTTTACATGGCCTAGGATTTTTGGAGGATATTACTGTAAAATGTACGCTATTGGGTGTTCAGGAGCTAACTGAAGATAAAAGCAAAGACAGTGTTTAGTTTGAAGGCAGCACAGGATGGCTGACTGTTCCTACTCACCTGGGCTATTTGGGCTGCAGTGGTACCTTTGGTGCCCAAGTACACCATGGCCAAGGAAGTTGAGATGCCCCAGGGAGAAAAGAAAATATTTTTACCCTGTGCAGACTCAGCTAGCTTTTTGCTAAGCTCCAGGGCAAACTCACTGATTGATGTTGCTAGAGAGTCCATTGGGAAAACCTAAGAAAAATAAAGCAAGTGTTAATATTCTTTTCCATTTATTTTATTTTTTGTAAAAGGATTTGTTAGCTTACAGTTTAGATATAGCTGTGAAATATGCAAAATCCTCCCCAGGGGAACTATTTTATGCTCTCATGATGCCTTTTAATTTTCTGCCATAACCAAAAACCAGTTGCCTTTGAGTTGATTCCAACTCCTGATGACGCCGTGTGTGTCAGAATAGAACTGTGCTCCATAGGATTTTCAATGGCTGATTTTCTAGAACTAGATTTCCAGACCTTTCTTCTGAGGTGCCTTTGGGTGGAATTGAACCACCAACCTTTTAGATAGCATCCAATCAGATCAACCGTTTGTACCACCCAGAGATTCCTCAGTCACTAATTAGGTGCTGCTGAGTCAGTTCCAACTCATAGCAACCCTGTGTACAATGGAAGGAAACACTGCCTGGTCCTGTGCCATCCTCACAGTCGTTGCTATGTTTGAGCCCATTGTTGCAGCCACTGTGTCAATCTATCTCATTGAGGGTGTGTTTACTTTATCGATCAGGATGTCCTTCCCCAGGGACTTGTCCCTCCTGATAGCATGTCCAAAGTACATGAGGTGAAATCTCACCATCCTTGCTTCTAAGGAGCATTCTGCCTGTACTTCTTCCAAGACAGTTTTTTTCATTCTTTTGGCAGTCCATGGTATATTCAATATTTTTCCCCAACACCATAATACAAAGCCATCAAATCTTCTTCAGTCACTCACTAGAAAGCCTCTGAAGCTGGTTTTCTTCAGCAAGGAGCCTCAGGTTTTTTCACTCTTTGATATTCAGCTTCTAAATTTTACCTCTAATTGTCCTGGTATTTTAATTAAAATGTCATTTAAAACTGGGTCTCCATCAAAGAGTTAGCTAGTGTAATCTATTGCCATTTTATAGCAAAACAATTTCTCAAGTTGGTTAGATGATTAAAAATAGATTCAATTCCTAGGCTTACCCACTCCCATTAGTGTGAGTGCCATAAGAGCTTGGCCTCACTCTGACATCTCCTCACCTTCTGAGAAACTAGAATGAGAGCTTTTAGGAAGGTTGGGGTCCTCTGTAGTCAAATAGTTGAATCAAGTGGGAGGCGTGTGTAGGCAAAGTTTTGGTTTCATCATGAATTTTGTTAACACCGATACTGCTGAAATCCTTCCTAACCATAGGCTTATAGGTAACCAAACAGCTTCCCAGCTTCTAAATAATGTCCTGGGTGTGGCTTCCGCCCATTCCAGAAGTTGACAATAATCCCAGCCTAATATTATTTGATTAAAAAAAAAACTCGTTTTGCAGTAACTCTACCCCCTTATAAAACATTCAAAACTTTCCTGTATTTTTTCTCAACAGATTCAATGTCATCTTAGAAATAACTTCCCTAGTTTCCTAGGGCTGTATCCATTCAAATGACACTTTGCTTACTACTTATATACTAAAGCTTTGCTTTTTTAAATCACAAATTATATTCACATGGACAATGCCTGACTCCATGGCCAAACCACACTTATCATGAAGAAAGGAGAAAGTATTATCTTAGAGCTTAGAATTTTTATCTTTCTACCTATGGTTTATGGTTACCCTAGAGTTCAGCTACTTGCTAAAAATTCCTGAGAAGAATAATTCTCTCTAATTAAAGAGCTAATTTCTTGTGAAAAGTTAGTATCCAGTTATCTTCAGCTTCCTTATTTCCCCCATCAACATCATTATTAGCATCTATTAAGGCATAATCTAGAACATACATATGAGGGAGGTAATAGTGTGGGATGTTTTAAGATCAAAACCTGGTGCAGGTTGCGGGGCTAGGAGCTTAGATAATTCCATGAAAGAGAAGAATGCTAATGTCTTATGGAATTGTGGCCAGGATAGGAAGGTGGGATGTCAGGTGGGGGGTGCAAGTGGGCTCAAACCATTAGTTCTACACACTAATGACCAGTATCTAAATTCATGTTGCCAGTTCCATTCCTCTAAAGGGTTGAAAAGATTTTGTCTCAGTTACCAAGATGATTCTATTTTTCTTTGCCTGACAGTTCCAAAAGTAGCAAATCCAGAAACATGATAGGAGGAAGCTCCATTTGTGGTTTTGTAATTCCTTAATTAGTGGTAATTAAGTTTCTAACCTCTTAGGAGATGAATAACCTCTCCCCCTTAACATTCTTTCCAGTACAAACCTTGAACAAGCTCAGGGCTGGGTCTCTCTAATTTGCACAGAATTCTTGGGAGATGGAGCCTTATAAAAATAGCAATGCTAAAGCCAATTCTTTCTATGCTTTTAGGGAGCCTTGAGAATTCATTTAACTAGGCACTTCAACAAAGAAAAAAAAAACATAAGTGACATTTTTAACCAAAGAAATATTTACAATACCTGTTTTTTTCCTCTGGAGGAGAATTGGCAGTTTGTCCCTTGAGTAAGAGATTGTGGCTGAAGAGTTAAGTAACTTTTAACTGTAGGGGGGGAAAAAAAGTTCTAGCTCCTCCCTCTCCTTGGCCCCACCTTTTGATTCCTTTCACAAGCCTGTACACACTCTTCCTTTCAGACTTAACTTGCCCAGAAGCTCAATTAAAAAGACAGAGAGAGATGATAGAGATTTTTGCCTGTATTGTCGAATTGCACACAATTTCCATGTCTGTCCACATGTAGAGACCTGAATTCTGACACATTTTAATTCACACCCTCCTTGCTTAACCACTTCTCCAGTCTGGTAGCAAGGAGAGTGGTGTTCCCCAACAGGCTTTTTTTTTTTTTTTTTAAGCAAAACCAGAAAGCTTCAAATTAGTGGAATAATAATGGCCAATAAAATGGAACATGTTGTTGGTGAAGTATTTACCATTTAAATGCTAAAATTGCTCTAAGGTACTGATGTGAAAAACACCAAGAAGTTCTGCTTCTCCTGTCCTTTAGAATGTTAGTGTGGAACCCAGAGCAGAACTTCCCCATGGGATGTCATTCTCCCCACCAGCAGGGACAAGGGGTCTGGTTCAAGGCTTCTAGACAGTTACTGAGGAGAATGGTGAGTCATCCTTTCTGGTTCTCTTTATTTCTCCCTTTGAATGTTCTCTCACCCTGCCTTACTCACTACAAAGGAAGAAAGTTAGGTTCATAACTTCATTTTCTATCATGGTGTGATGTGCATAAGGCTGCTTTGGGTGACATAAATGTTTAAGCACTTGGCTACTAACTGAAAAGGTAATGCACCAAGTCAACCCAGAGGTGCCTTGAAAGAAAGACCTGGTGATCTGCTTCTGAAAAGTCACAGCCATTGAGACAGGGTGGGACAGCTGGTGTCAGAATTGGTAAAGATGGTGGAGAGAGGAGGCATGTCTGACCTCTGCCTCATTGGAATCAGCCGTGGCCTATTATTGATCTTGATTTTCCTTCCCACTCATGAAGTTAGAGGAGGCCAGATGCTTCTGCCATGCCATTTTTACATGGGGGCACTCACACCTTCTGGCTAACTGGTTCAGAGTTTAACACTTGCATGTTGGTATGGAACCCAGAGAATAGCACTACTCTGGATTTGGATAGAGAACAGGACACATGGCAGGAAATTCTGTGGTGCCTGCCTGACTTGTGCTGAGCAGATAGGTTATTCACGCTACCCCAGGACTATTATTAACTAAAAGTATACTATGGAGCCCCAGATAGAGGAACTTCTTGTCTTCTTGACTGGCAGCAGCTCACCAGGGCTGACACAGTTGCATCTGCTCAGTGTGGAGATGGGCCAAGTTATTTATGTTACATTCAATGCATCCATGTGGATTCTGCTGAATCAGCCAAGAAATGGTTTCATCTTCTTTAAAGTCCCAGACTAAGTTTTATTTATTTTTCTCCAAAATCTTCTCTAGATGCCCAGTTACCTTTGGTTAAAATCCCCAAATATAGACATACTGTCTAGTACTTAAGATCATGGTTGTGCATTATTTTGCTGCCTGTTGGGAGGTGGAAACAGAGAAAGAGGGAATTATATATTAAGTTAACCAGACAATATTATTAGTATAATTTTGTTTGTTGTTATTTACAGACTGCCTAGGTATATATAGCAACATGGACATATTATTAGTGGGGTATGAGGGACAGGAACTACTTGAAAGGAGAACAGGGGTAGGAGGAAGAGTTTTTGCTCTAAGCATTTTTATGATATTTCATGTTTGAACTGGGTGGATTTATTACCTATTCAAACAATTGTAAAAACCTGGAGACCAGCTCCTAAAGCTCCAGTATCAGCCTAATGGGAGTCCAGAAGTGAGTAGATTGAATGGGGTGGGGGCAAGTGAGGAGACAATGGCTGAGAGTTTCCTGAAACTAAAGCAAGATACAAGTCCCCAGATGGAAGAAATCTGCTGATGAACAAGATACCTTTTAAAAGAACAATTTTAAAATATCCACAATGCAGTGAAATACCAAGAACATCATTAAAAGCAGAGAAAATTCTTAAAACCACAAGGACCAAGAATTATTTTGATAGCAACTTTCCCATCTTTGGATGCCAGAAGATAATGAACCACACCCTCAAAGTGCTGAAGATGGCTTTAAAACTAGAATTCTACACACATTCTAATTCAAGAGTGAAACTTAAATATAGGCATTTTAAGACGTACAAAGGTTCAGAAAGTTACCACCTCCTGCTTTGTTGAATGAACTATTAATGGACAAAAAAAAAAAAAAAACCTTAAATAGGAGGATACAAGAGCAAGAACCTCCAAGTTTTAAAAATGTCTGATTACAGGAGAATAGATCAAAATTAAAGCCTTTAAAAGAAGAACTAAATATATTTTTAGGATTCTATGCATGTGTTTGACCAGCTGACACTAAGATAGCTTTATTTGACCAGCTGACACTGAGACAGCTTAATTACTGACAAATATAATAGTAATCATAGTTGCTGAAAATAAAAATAAAACAACAGTTGCTGTTGAGTCAATTCCAACTCATGGTGACTCCATGTGTTTTAGAGCAGAACTGTGCTCCATAAGGCTTTCGGTGACTGATTTTTCAGAAGTAGATTGCCAGCCCTTTCCTCTGAGGTGTCTCTGGGTAAGTTTGAACTGCCAACCTTTCAGTTAGTAGCTGAGAACTTAGCTATTTGTGCCACCAAAGGACTTTTTCATAATCGTTACTATTTATTAAATATGGTATATTTCAAACATTCTTTTAATTGCTTGATATGTATGAACTCATGTAACCATCATAACAGCCTTATGGGAAAAGGATTGTTGTTGTTTTGCGCCATTGAGGCAATTCCCATTCATAGCAACCCTATAGAACAGAGTCGAACTGCCCCATAGGGTTTTGCATGTTAGGCATGCAAAAACTGGACAATGAGTAGGGAAGGCTAAAGAAGAATTAATGCCTTTGAATTATGGCGTTGGTGAAGAATACTGAATGCACCATGCACTGCCAGAAGTACAAACACATCTGTCTTGGGAGAAGTACAACCAGAATGTTCCTTAGAAGGGAGGATGGCAAGACTTCACCTTATGTACTTTGGACATGTTAGCAGGAGGGACCAGTCCCTTGAGAAGGATATCATGCTTCATAAAATAGAGTGTCAGAGAAAAAGAGGAAGACTCTCAATGAGATGGATTGACACAGTGGCTGCAACAATGGGCTCAAACATAGCAATGATTGTGAGGGTGAAGCAGAACCAGGCAGTGTTTCATTCTGTTGTATGTAGGGTAGCTATGAGTCGGAACACAGTCCATGGCAATGTTTATGGAAGCCAACTGCCAGGTCTTTTTTCCTTTGGAGCAGCTAGTGGATTTGAAATACTGACCCTTTGGTTAGCAACCAAGTGCTTAGCCATTGCTCCATCAGGGCTCCTATAGGAAAAGTGCTATTTTCCATTGAAATAAAACTGAAGTGAAATAAAGTGACATTCCTGGCTCATGGTTGGACCGTATATGAGTGTTAGAACTGGTACTTGAATGGGGTCATGCGGCTACTTCTTTAGCCACCATGCCATGGTGGGTCAACTTTTCCTGCTCTTTCATGATAAGGAGTTGTTGCCTGGAGAGCATTTCCAGTATCAAGCCCACCTCTGCACTAGGCTTTGCAGACAGTTCCATTGCCCAGACTCCCAATATGCCCTAGTTCTCAGGTCTTAAATTAAGTTCTGCTCTACTTCTGACCCTTCAACTCAGCCTTACCCACTAAAAACCATCCCATGTGGTATTCGAAACAAACACCCTTAAAAGGAGTAGTGTTAGTTTTCTAGGGCTACATAACGAAGTACCACAAACTAAAAAAAAAAAAAGGTGGCTTAAAACAAACGAAATTTGTTTTCTCACAGTTCTGGAGGCTAAGGTGTTCAAAGTCAAGGTGCCTGCAGGGTCATCATCTCTCTGAAGGCTATAGGATCCTTCCTGCCTCTTTCTAGCTTCTGTTGTTTCTGGCATTTCTTGGAGTCCCTTGGTTTGTAGATGCGTCACTCCAACCTCTGCCTCCATTGTCACATGCATCTTCCTTTTGTGTCTCTTTTCCTCTTCACATAAGGACACCTGCCATATTGGATTAGGGCCCACCCTATTCTAGTCTGACCTCATCTTAAATACTTACACAAAGACCCTATTTCCAAAAAGAGTCACATTCATAGGTTAGGTCTTGAACCTATCTTTTTGGGAGACACAATTCATAGCACTACAGGAGCCATCTTGTGTTTCCCCTCCTACTCAGAGTATCTCCACTCCTCTGAACTTTCAGCTCAATGACTATGACCTTGATTCTGTGTCTGGGCCACTGGGCTTAAGTGTTTATTTCTGGTGTCCTTGAGGTTTAAACCCTGGTTTCCTCAGAGGACTCTGACCTAGATTATTCTTCTGAATTGCTATGCATTTTGCTGCTGCATAAAGGCAGATCCATTTCTCACACAATCTGAGCCACCCCTAAACTGAGTCTCCTTGCGAAACAGGCCATTACGCCCTCTGCTCCTTTCACCTATTTTTCCTAGGTTTCCACAAGTAAGCCATGATGCCCTATTCCTGGGAATCAAGATGCAACAGGTCTTATGATCTGTAGACCTAATGGAATGACAACAAGCAAATGGTTGTAGGGAAACATGTTTATTTATTATATAGTTGCAATATAATATAAGTTACAGACACATCTAATATATTTGTCTGCATATAATATTTGTCTGCTGTTCAACACTTTATTCTCAGTATTTCTTACAGAAGGATATGGAAAAAGACTCATCCTTTCTTATAAAAAGAACAAGTTAATGCATTTCTTTAGATAGAAAATTATCTGATTGCTTGCTTCTGTAACTTTATCGGTTACATTAAATAGTGAGCAATAAAAAAACACCATTATACATTATATAAAACAATAAATAACACAATGAAAGTCAATGCTACAAAATAGACTAGTAGGGAAGAACATGGGACATCATCCCATTTTAGGGAACCAGGTGATTACTAGGGCTGTCACGTTTTGATTGACATGGTTGTCTGGTTACTTATGTATTTATATTTAATGTGACTTATGTAACTAGTCAATTTTAACCTGTAGATGTTGCTCAGAAAAAGAGATATATGTAGGAAAAATCTCTAAAGTTTTGGCACTTGAGATGGGAATTCTGCAGCTTACAGCTCACGCTACAAACTCCTCTGCAAAAAGAGAAACTGTCAATTTCAGGGTGAGGAGAATCTGCCCAAAAAGAGAATGCTCTTGGTCCTTCCATGCATGATAAAGAAGAGGAAAGGATGATCTGCCACAAACCGTGGGCCTCCGTGGCCAGTTCTTCCTGTCATAATGGCCCCCGTGCCAGCAGATGCTTCCGTGCCCTCTTCATTAACATCCACGGCGGCTTGGTGGAACACCTCAGACAGAAACAGGTCATTCCTGTCTGACATTCCCGAGAAATTGGCCTGGCCTTTGCTGAAGGCATCACTCATGCCCATGCTTCTCAGAATGGATTTGAGTTCATAACGCTCTTCCAATTTGAACTGGGGAATGTACACCTCAACATCATCTTCCTCCATCGTGTCTTCACTGGTCCACTTGTTGAGATTGTCATAGGTTATCTCACCTTCTAGCTGTAAATCCAAAAATTACCAGTGAGTATTTATTTTAAAAAAAGGAAAAGGAAAACAACTCTATGTTAACTCAAATGTTAAAAATCAGCGACTTTACTATATTGTGGGTGAGATAAAAATGTGCTGGATCGGTAAAATTTTTGCAGGAAGGTGGCATGTGTAACAGACATTTAAGTCTGAACCAAATACTTTGAATGAAAGTTTGAGACATGGCATATTTACTCTCAACCACTTCACATATTTCCTAAGACGTAGACATGTTCATCTCCTAAGAGGTAGGGTTAGCTCCAGAAATTTAAAACAATTAAAGTAGGCATGCCTTACCGACTCCAAGCCAGTAGACACATTGGCAACTTCATCGGGAAGCAACAGGAACATGCTGACATCTCCAGCGTATGGGAGTTCTAGAATCTGAGTCTTTAGGTGTTCTATGTACCCAATGTTCAGCTTTTCATGCAAGTACATCATCTGTACAGGTTTGTGCTCAGTCTGAAATTTTTAAAAAGTAAATATGAAAGCTGCTACTGAGATGTCTAGAGATTTACAGTTAGGCATAAAAGAGAGTGGGCTCTGCTTTAGTGTTGAAGAAATGTTTTTAAAAATCAATAAAACAAATCATTTGCATGCCCTTACAGTGAGTGCTTTGAATTTATTGGCTTTTTTCAAGTTTACCCGTTTTTTAAGGAGAATAATAAATAAATAAATAAATAAATAAAATATTTGTTGACTACCCACGAATGGCCATGTTCTTGTGCTATTAGGTGCCATTGAGTAGATTCCAACTCACAGCAACCTTGTGTGACAAAGTAGAACTGCCCCATAGGATTTCCTAGGCTGTAATCTTAACGGAAGTAAATCACCAGGTCTTTCTCCCGTGGAGCTGCTGGGTGGGTTCGAACCATCAACCTTTTGGTTAGCAGCCAAGCACTTAACCATTGTGCCACCAGGGCTACTTTATGGGCTAGGAACTCTGCTAAATCTCATTGATTCCTTACAGCAACATTTTGAGGTGGATAATATTATTATCCCAGTTTTATAGATCAAGAAATGGAATGCATGGAAGATCAGTAAGGTCATAGTTGGTAAGTAGGAGAGCAAATACTTGAGTCAAGGTAGGCTCATGATCATACTGCCTCTTATAAATTAAAAAAAAAAAAAAAAAAAGACCCGTTGTTGTCAAGTCGATTTGGACTCATAGTAACTCTATAGGACAGAGTAAAACTGCCCCATAGGCTGTAATCTTTATGGAAACTGGCTGTCACATGTTTATTCCCTGGAATCGCTGGTTGGTTCAAACTGCAGACCTTTTGGTTATCAGCTGAGCGCTTAACCACTGGACCACTAGGGTTCTTTTCTCATAAATTACTGAGTGATATTCAGTAGCTTGAAAGGGTCAATCAATTACCCAATGTGCATAACCTAAGACTAGCAAGTCATTTAGGTGCATCACTGACTGATCTCTAATTTTCCGTCTCTATCTAGCGTAAAAAAAAGTTAGAGAGATGCATCTTGTTGCCTCTTACCAAGCTCACACGGAAAGGATGAAGTCCATTTAGTTTCTTCTGAAATGGAGTTCTCCACTTTCCCTTGAAGTAGACAGCATTCACCAGGACCATCCTGGTCTCCCTGTCCACGGAACCTTCCGGTAGTAGGTTTGGGATTTTGCCTGCAAAAATATGACATATGTCTAGGTTTCACAATCAAGAACTGTGAAGCTATTACAATTTCTTGAGTCTTTCGAGTAGCTAACAAACTCAACATTCACATTTGCCAAACTCTACGGAGATGTTGATCATCAAGCTTGAATTTTTCTCTAGATTTACATGAAGCACAGATCAAATTTCTCAGGTTTGTGAAATCCAAGAGAAAATGAAGGAATATTGGATTTAAAATTGAGATTTACTATTAAATTTTGAAAGGATATTTTTACTTCCTTTTATATTGTTTTCTCAAAGTTTTGCAGTTATATGTGAGTTATTTAATTCAGAATTAAGTGAAAGAGAGTTTCTTAAGGAAAATACTGATATTGCATGCCTGCTCTATTCCAACGATCACAACTACTCTACTAAACCAAAAAACCAAACCCACTGCCATCATGTCGATTCTGACTCATAGCGACCCTATAGGACAGAGTAGAACGGCCCCATAGTGTTTCCAAGGAGCAGCTGGTGGATTTGAACTGCTGACCTGTTGATTAACAGCTATAGCCCTTTACCACTGTGCCATCAGGGCTCCAACTATTCTACTAGGTGGGTATTATTAGTGTCAAAATTTCGTAAGTGGAAAGAACAGAAAGCATTTCCTTGGTTTTACCATTGGTTTGAGCCTTGACCCAGGAATTAATCTTTTTTCTGGCTTCATCTGCACGTTCTAGGAAGTCCACCGCCTGAGGTTCCGTGGAGTAATATTTCTTAGAGAGTTTTATGTATTCCTTTAAAGCAAGAAAATGCCAAGATTACACAGAATTTACACTGAATGAGCCATGGTGTAACTGTAAATTATGAACATTCTGTCAAGATTAAGAGGTCTGAGGAGGGGATTGGTGGAGGGTGGGTTGAAAGAGGAAATAGTTGAGATTACAGCTGTGTCATTGATCCCCTTCCCTATCTGCCTTCACGGCCTCTCCCCAACTCTGTCTGCTTTCTGCACTCTGTCTTGTACACAGCTGATAGATAGTTGCCACACAGTCCATGTGGACTCATGGCTACCTCATGTAACAACAGAAGGAAACATCGCCCGGTTCTGCATCATCCTTACAATCACCAGCATTGTGAGTCCATCGTTATGGCTACTGTGCCGATCTACCTCCCTGTATATCTCCCTCGTCCTTGCTTTGCACCGTAGACTTGGAATAATAGAGAAGTTCAGCTTGAGGATGGTAGCTCTCAAAATCAGTTGCACTTGTCCTGATTTACTACTCTGCAACTGGGACAATCTACAACAGGCAGAGGCAGGCACCAAAAACAGGAGGACAGGGATTGCTGCCATCACCCGGTGCCGTTTATGTGCAGTCAGTCATGGGGAACCTATGTGGAATTCTGACTTTCTTTGTATGGATTGTAGAGAGCTGCTTTGAAGGCAGTTGCAGGTTTGGGGTCCTGCTATTTCAATTACAGGTTTTACTTACTTCATTGAATCTTGTGGACTTCTCTCCAAACACCTGATTGATGCTTTCCAATAAGTAACCCCCGGAGGATGAATTGATTGCAGATATGAGAGACTGGAAAGATGAATGGATTGTATTTCCAGCTTGTGCCTTAAACAGATAGAAGGGATTCCCTTTACATACCACATGACTGCTGAACAGGATATTTCTAAAGCAATAATATTTTTTTCTGAACACAACAATAACATGCTGTATTAATGTACACTTCTGGTACTTTACAGGAATCTTTGAGAAAGTGATTTTGATAGGGATGCAGTGCATTAAAAGTAATAAGTTTTTATTTGTTTCAAATTTTGCTGTGCCTGTGGAGCTCCAGCGATGCAATGGTTAAGTGCTCGGCCGCTGACCAAAAGGTTGGTGGTTTGAGCCCACCCAGCTGCTCTGTGGGAGAAAGATGCAGTCTGCTTCCATGAAGATTACAGCCTTGGAAACCCTTTGGGGCAGTTCTACTCTGTCACATGGGGTCACCATGATTTGGTATCAAGCTGACAACACCCAACAACAACAATATGGATTGGATTCAACCATGAAGTAACCAACATCCTAGAAGAGGCTCGTTTTACAGTTCTCTAACATTCAAAGTCTCTTAAGATTTTTTTTACAATGTTACCTTAGTAATGGTCTAAAAAAGTTCATATAGCGTCTATAGGTACCCACTTTACAATTAAGGAGTTGGTTCTGCAGTAGAAAATCTGGGTTTTAGAAAACCACAGAAATGAATGAGAAATAGGGCCTTCAGCCTGAAGCATGTAAGCACTACACAGACTAGGGTGCTATAGGACATAGGGCTCAGTTACAGCGCCATCTGTCGGTGGAGCAGGGGGCAGAGCCCTCCAGCTGGATTGCCAGGGGTCCTAAAGACATGGCTGAATCGCCATATTGAAGGGACCCTCTCCATCTCATCTAGCCCATAATTCCCTTGAGGATGGGCAGATGTAGCATCAGGATTCTCAGGAAGGAAGCCATGGGAGAGATCTCCTAATAACCTAACCCCTGAGGGTGATTATGGAAGTTAGTTGCCAATAGGAGCAAGTCTATAACCAGTTCCTATAACTTAGCTGAATGGCTGCTGTTTAAGCAAATGGAATATTGAGAAAATAGAGAAAGAGAGATGGAGAGAGACAGAGACAGGGATTTGTGAGTTAGTGGCTCCTCATAAAGTCATCAGAATTGGCCGTCCCCATTCCTCAACTATTTTTCACACTCTAAACTCTTTCCTATGGAAATCTGTATCCATGCATGTGTATTCTAGAATCCTCCATCTTGGTTTTTGAATAAATTATACACCCAACCAACGGCAGAGTGGTAGGACAGAACTTAGAAATAGCCTTGGCTGAAAGTCGTGAAGTCTGAAATCTTCCCTGGCTCTGCTGCTAATTAACTGTGTGACCACAGAAAATTCATTTAGTGCCTTTGAGTCTTAGTTTTCTTTCCATAAATGGAAGAAGTTGTACTAGGTTCCTTCCCAAACATCGTGCTTTTAAGACAAGAGTCTAGAAATAAAATATATGAGAAAGATGGACATATGAGTCAGATACCTGCAAAATAGCATCAGGATAAGTAGCCTTCTTGATCTGCTGCATGATCTCATAGCCGGTGAAGTTCTGCGGGGTCACTGGGATGATTCTGTGGCCTCCAACTTTGTTAAACTGAAGCACCTACAATGAGAATTAGAGAGAATTGGTTATACTTACTGCTAATTGCTTTTAAAACCAATGAATATCAGGTGTTTCTTCATGGTTTTTTTTTTTTTTTTTTTTGGTCTGGTTTCCTGCATTCGTGTATGGGGAAAAAATACAAGAATTCTATTTAAAAGACCAGTTATCAACTGCCCCCCATGTCATAAGGATAAAACCAGAAATGGTAGAATTTTCTGATAGATGTTCTTCATATATGATACGTTAGTGTCAGCCAGCCTAAATTTCTCTTACAGAAAACAGTGTGAGGTATTTTATACTAATCTGCATCTGGCCATTTTGGACGGTAATTTATTACTAATTATGAGACAATTTATAATTTCTTTCCTAAATTATCTAAATTATTCATCTAACCCATAAATTGCCTTAATTAAATGCCCAGTATTTTGAAGAAAATAATAAGGATGACTCAAGATCTTGTACCTCTCTATTTAATGGCCTTAACTACCAACTACAAGTCAAAGTCATCTTAAGCATAAAAAAGCTCATTCGATATTAACAAGGATCTCAAAGTCACCTAAATCATCACCCCACTCACACACAGAGAGAAACTAACGTTGATGTCGGGGAATAAATTACAGGGAAAAACAACAATGAGTCTCTTCTTTAGATGGTAGCAGGCTGGACAGATGAAGACTGGCCCCTTTAAAGCTGCCTCTGACTCCCTCCTCCCAGCCTGGCCCAGCCAGTCTCAGGACCCCATCCTGGCCCTGCCTCCCAGGGCTCCCCACAACATCTTTTGGGACACATTGGTCCTGCAGTACACCCCCATGGGGCCCCCGGTGAGGAAGAGCTGATCTGGTAAATAGATTGAGGTTGGGGCTCTGCTACTAAACTAAACATAGGCTTGTCCAGCCAGCTAGTGGATTTCTGGGCTGGGGGAGAGAGGTGTTTGGGTTTGTGGGGCTTTTCTGTGCTCTTCAAATCATACATCATAAGTCTTGCCCAATAATCTCTGAAAAGAAGCGGTCCCCTGTGCCTCCACATAAAGGGACGATGTTTCCTGTAACTGTTTCTCTTCTTTTCCTCCTTTGTCTCATGTACTTTGGACATGTTATTAGGAGGGACCAGACCCTGGAGAAGGACATCATGCTTGGTAAAGTAGAGGGTCAGTGAAAAAGAGGAAGACTCTCAACGAGATAGATTGACACAGTGGCTGCAACAAGGGACTCAAGCATAAGGACTGTGAGGATAGTGCAGATCCAGGCAATGTTTCCTTCTGTTGTCGATTGTGACTCATTACGACCCTATAGGACAGAGTAGAACTGCCTAATAGGGTTTCCAAGACTGTAAATCTTTATGGGAGCAGTTCGCCAGGTCTTTTCTCCCATTGAGCCTCTGGTAGGTTCAAACCACTGACCACTTGGTTAGCAGCCAAGTGCTTATCCATTGAACCACCAAGGCTCCTTTCTAAAGAAATATGCCACTTAAATAGAGTGTCTCTTGTCTGCAGCTGATGCTTCCCTGAACCACTGCAAAGGCCACTCAGGGAGATATCGCTGCAGGGGTAAGGATGTGAGGAGACCCTGGCCCACGCTGAGGACACGGAGAAAATAGCAAGTCACGTACACTGCCTGGAGAGGATGGGTCTGTTGCCTGGACCCTGAACATAAGAACTGGGGAAAAAATATTTCTTCCTGGCACACTAATCTCATAGACACCTATGCCCTTTCAGAGTTTATTCCTTCTATTTATTCCTTTTGACTACAATTACACTACCTCTACCAGTTACTGTATGCCAGTTCCCAACTGCATGGCCTCTTCTGCCCTAATTTCCTCAGCTGTAAACTGATGTTGATAATACTGGCACCTACCTCATAGGGTTTCATATAATGAGGGTAAATTCATAAAAAATTCTTAGAATGTGCCTGGCTAATAAGTATTAGCTACCCTGGTAGCATAGTGGCTAAGAGCTACAGCTGCTAGCCAAAAGGTCAGCAGTTCGAATCCACCAGGTGCTCCTTGGAAACTCTATGGGGCAGTTCTACTATGTTCTGTAGGGTCACTATGAGTTGGAATCGACTCAACAGCAATGGTTTTGGTTTTTTGGTTCCAACTACTGCTTGTAGGTGCTTTACATATTATGTCTACTCTTCACAACTGTCCTGCAGAGTATGTATTTTCAGTCCCATCTTATAGATAAGGAAACCGAGGTTCAGAAGGGGTCATAAATTGAATTATGAACCCTCAAAAAATGTGCATACCAATTTGGCTGGGCCATGATTCCCAATATTGTGTGATTTTCCTATATGTGTTTAGTTGTAAATCCTGCCTCTATGATGTTAATGAGGGAGGATGGGCCGCTGTTGTGTTAGTGAGGCAGGATGCAGTCTATAAGATTGGATTGTGTCTTGAGGCAATCCCTTGAGATATAAAAGAAAGAAGCAAGCAGAGAGACAGGGAGACGTCACACCACCAAGAAAGCAGTGCCAGGAGCAGAGCGCATACTTTGGACCCGGGGTCCCTGCGCAGAGGAGCTCCTAGTCTGGGGGAAGATTGATGAGAAGGCTGACAAAAGAGAGAAGTCTTCACCTGGAGCTGGCACCCTGAATTTGGACTTTCAGCCTACTTTACTGTGAGAAAATAAACTTCTCCTTGTTAAAGCCATCCACTTGTGGTATTTCTGTTACAGCAGCACTAGATGACTAAGAGAGAGGGTTTTCATGCTCTTGCTCATACCTAGCAAGTGGGAAAGCCATGACTCAAACACAGATTTGTCTGTCCCCAAGGATCCTGCCTCCTCCTCCATCTTTCCTCTCTTTTCAATTGGGAAGCAACCAAATTAGCCTTTGAATTTTAAAATCTGTACAAGTAGCAGACTTGTAAGAAGACTATATAAAACACTTGCATAGTCCCAAGTCCTCAAAACACTTTCTGGATACAGAAAAGTTGTATTGTGCCCAGAGCGACCAGTAAGTTAATTTTCATTTGATAAGAAAATTGTGTTTATGTTAATAATCCAGGACACTTCATTCTGCATTTACACTCAAAATACATTGCTTCTTTGCATTAAAAAAATTAACACCCTGATGTTTTATAAAGTTTCCAATAAATTTACTATCTATTTTTTCAAGGCAAAGAAAATAAAAGAGGAGTATTGCAAAATGTTGAGCAATTGGGTTTCGCGGTAAGTCTTTCTGCTTAAATTGCCACAAACACAGGGAGTGGTGCACCCATCGCAGGTCCTCTTGCAGCAAGATTGGCCAACGTCTCTCTGGGAAAAGCCTTTGGCTCGAACAAGGCCCATCTTAAATGGGTCACCATGTACCTGGAAAGATGTATCTATATTCAGGTACAGTCTCATGGGAAAACGGAAAGCAGCCAGTGGCAATTTGGTGTGTCTGGAAGCACAAGCGCTTGTGGGACATCAGGACCTGTAATTGAAAGCATTCAATTCTCATGTTTCTCTGTGTGTATGTGAATGTGAAAGAACTTTAATTATAGAATGGCCACATATGGGTCACTGGCCTAGGACATAGCAGGATCATACAAATTTTAAATGTGCTGAATTAATCCTAATCTCATGGGCATTGTACAGTGTCCAGGTGAAATAGTTCGACATATTGTGAAGGCCTTCAGACTCAATGGAAATGGTCCCCTGGCTGAGCCTGTGTCCATTCACCAAGGGAGGAAACCATTGGCCTTGGTACAGAAATATTTCACAATGCTGTCTACACTCTGTCCACAATGACCTTGAAAACTGGCCATGCTAAGAGGCCAGGCCCCATTTTGTTGATATGACCTCATGGGTTTGATAATATGGCTGGAGGTTCTGTGAAGCTACCTCACTACCCATGCATCTCCGAGTGACCACAGTTCTGACACTCTCTTAAGACAATTAAGATGAACTCTTTACAGGAGGGGTTTTGAGGAACAAAAACACCATGATGGTAGTTCAGTGGGAAGACCCTGAACCAGAAGTTAGGGAACTTTGGGCAACCCTGGGAAAGGTGCTTCATTCCTGTTACCAGCTTTCTTATCTGTAGAATGATCAATCGAAACCAAATCCATTGCCATGGAGTCGACTCCAACTCATGGCAGCCCCATGTGTATTAGAATAGAACTGTCCTCCAAAGGATTGTCAAAGGCTATGGTCTTTCAGAGGCAGATCACCAGGTCTTTCTTTCAAGGTGCCTCTGGGTAAATTCAAACCACCAACCTTTCGGTCAGTAGCTGAGCACTTAACTGTTTGCGATACCCAGGGCTACTAATGTAGAATGATATCAGTCTAAAAACGAAATGAGATAATCCATGCAAAACACTTTGAAAAGTATAAACATCATATCATTAAAATCTAAGATATTGTCACTATTGACTGTTTCCAGCCTGGTAAGCCAATAAACCCCCATATGCCTTTTGCTATCTTCAGCTGAGGGTTTTTGTGGCTTGGCTGTTGGCAGATCTGAATCTATGGAGTTCGTGTTGTAATGGTGGGTGCTTTATTAGCATACGATGGTCGCTGACCTTGTTATGGTCAAGATGGCTTGCGAATAAAACAAGAGCAATTCTGCCCATTTCAGAACTCATTCGGTCCTAACTCAGAGTTCTGACACAAACTCACCTGTGCTATCTGGTCTGCAGTCTTGCCCCTGGCACCCAGGTAGACCATGGCCATGGTGGACGAGATGCTCCAGGGACAGAAGAAGAGATTCTGGGTGGGGCTTGTTTCCAACAGATGCTTGAAGAAATTGAGGGCAAAGATGGTATTTGCCACATAAAGTTCCTCCATTGTTTCAATCTAGAACGAAAGTGAGGAAGAAAAAACCAGCTCTAAAAGCTGACTCAACAGTCTGGGTGAGGTTAGCAGAGTGTATCCGGCCTAGGAGGGGTTCCCTCTGTCCTTCCTCCATGGAACAACATGAGGGACAGCAGGGACAGCTTCGTGGGCATGTGACCTATGCAGCCACAAATGGCTCCACACTTAGTGGTCTGCCGTCACCATCTCGACATTCTGAATAATGATTTGACAAGAGGCCCTGCAAATTATGTAGCTGATTCTGAGGTATAGCGAAAAGTTATATGATGAATAGTGACACTTGATGGCACTCCACATAATAAGAATGATAATGACAACAGTAACAATAAATCACACTTGCTGAGTTCTTACTGTATAACAGGCACAGTCCTAAGTACTTTACCTGTACTAATCATTTAATCTTCACAGAAACCCTATGAGGAACGTGCTGCTCTTCTTGCCTTACAAGGGAAGAAACCGCTGCAGAGATAAGTTAAGAAAAATGACCAATGTCACTCAACTGTAAGTAGCGGAACTAGGAATTGACTCCAGGGTCATGCTCTCAGTCTCTATGCTGCGCCCACGAATACACCATGCACACACCATACACACTCACACACAGGCAAATACACACATATCCAAATGCAAGTCTCATGCAAACACATTCTTGTTGGCCACAATCTTCTTTTAAGCTCCCTAATTCTAGAAGTGACTTAGGCCTACTGTTTGAGCGTTGGTGCATTCACCCAGACCCCACATACTTGCTCCAAAAGGACTTCCTATGCTAGGGAGTTTTGTGCTTTGGCGTTGATTGGTGGGAGTGCACGGACAGCTCTGCTTCCCACACCCCACCCATCCCTGGGGGACAATCCAGGCTTATGAAACTTACATACTCAACTTATCAGCCATCTGAACATAGACAGACATGCCTTATATGACCTAAAGCCCCGTGTGCAGCTTGATACTTGGACACACCCAAGGGGTGCAGGTATCTGTTGGTCCTGGACAATGATCATGTTTCTGGCAGTGTGTTATTCTTTCATAGTGGCTTAAAACACACCCTATAATCACCAAAATATATAAATATACAGAACGATGCTGACACTCATCCTCCTATGGGAAACCATCTTGTGACAGTGGCTTCCCAGAGCTGGGGAGGGACTGAGAGTTCCTGGACAAGGCATGTCCTGAGCCTATTGTCTTGCTCTCTTCAGTTGTGGTCTACTCCCTAATCCATGGGTGTCTCATGTGCACAAATGACCTGTGAACTCTTCTTTTTCAGAAAGTAATTGCAATTTTTATCAAATCGTCTCATTCAAAATACCACCCAATGGTATCTTATCAAGAAAAAATAGTTAATTAAGTGAAATTTTCTCTGAGATGCTCACTTTCTCTTGTCTTCTTAATCTTCCCAGGATTCATATGAGATAGATATCATTATCTCTATTTTATAGATTACCCCCTGGTTCAGAGAGGTTAAGTAACATGCAGAAGGTCACACAGCTCTTATGTAATGGTGCAGGGATTCAAACCCAGGTCTGCCTGAGGAAGCCCATCCTTTCTAGTGCCCCACACTGCCTCATCTGCTGATGGTATTATGTGTAACAGCTTCAGCCAGTTACCAGCTTAAGAAATGCTTAAAAAGAGGAAATCAAAAGAGGAAAGTAACAGGCCTGCAATGCTCCTAGAAGATTTATTAAGTTAAAAAATATATATATTACTATTCTTTTTCTCTTGCTTTATCACAGAGACTAAAATAACTTGGGCAGCTCAGGTATTTGTTTTTTCTTCCTGCTACCAATTCAGAATTGCTTTTATAATTAATTAGCCTGATTGTATAGGTCTTTATTGATAAACTCTCTCAATACTCTTTTGGAAACAGAGTATTAATGACATAAATAATATTTCTCTATTTCCATGTGAAAAAGTAAAAAGAAACCAGAGCCAGAAAAGTAAATTAGGCTTCTCTTGTGCCCAGCTCTCTGTAACAACCTGCATAATTATTCATTTTGGCGCAAGAAAAAAAAATTTAAGTGTCAAGGCGAACTTTAAAAAAAAAGTTTTTAATGCCAAGTTAGGATTTCAAGTGACTTAATGCAGAAAAACAAAAGTTATTCAGAATAGAACCAGATTTTCTCAGGTTCGTTTCTTTCTTTCAAAAAATAGCTTAAGTTTTATATTTTAAAACAAGATGCAATCACTTGCATTTGACATTAAAAGACAGTACCTGATGTTTTATATTGCAGCTATAAAATTCCTTCAGGTACACTTTTTGGTAAACTTGTATAACTATTTGCCCAAAACCTGTTGTCATCCAGTCTATTCCAACTCATAGCGAACCTATAGGACAGAGTAGAACTGCCCCATAGGGTTTCCAAGGAGCAGCTGGTGGATTTGAACTGCCCACCATTTGGTTAACAGTCGAACTCTTAACCACTGTGCCACCAGAGTTCCAAATTATTTGCCCCGTAAAGCTTAACAGTTCCTGTTCCACCAATGAAAATATGAAGATGTAAATTACACACATAGTTGGTTGCAAAGTCTACGTTGGACCCCATCTTTGTGATTCTTCCAAGTCTAGTGCTTTTCTTACAAAATTTTTAGAGGTTTGAGCAGTTCATTGTCTTGAAAATCTATGAAGGCACAAGTAAGCAGCATGTCCTAATTCTCAGACCAAACATGCCATATGTTGGGATCATGTGGCCATGATGGGAACCTGCCTAAGACAATGTGAAATTGACATCATGGAGTAATGTCAAATACCATTGTCTCCCAGAATAGGTAACAGCTGTTGTGAATTTCTTAACATGGTAGTAAGTTATATGATTCCAATGACTTCCAGATACTATGCTCCTAATTAGTGTTCAGTAATATCATTGGGAAGAATGGATGGAGACCGTATTGTGGGGCTGGACTCCCTGATGTTTGTAGTGGTTCCTGTAACACAAGTCGACAAGTGTGCCACTGAAACTTGGCCCAGGTGATGAAGAGCTCTGGACATGGCCAGGCACAGGGCCACTGTCACTTTTCTCTGTGGCCCTGGATATTAGATTTGAGTCTGATATAACAATTTTAAAAAAGGTTTTTTTGTGACTAAACAGTGCAAATACTTTGAAATTGACCACAACAAACAATGAGAACTACAAGAAAACATCTCATCCAAAATTATCAGATTTTCCTCCAACAAATATAAAAGCAGTTTCTTTTATTTGATGACTTTCATAATGAACACTTGTCTGCTTATGTGTTAGATTTTTTTAGTTGAACTGTCACTTCAGTCCACCCAACAACTAGCTTTTCTCTTTCACTAAATTGATCCATTATTTAACTCAATTCAATTAACATATTTTGGAATTGGGTTGACTCAACCTAAATAGCTGCTTAATTCCTCCAGTTTTTGATTGTTCATATTAGATGAAAACTGAGTTGTCTTTTCCTTTTGCTTATATAAAACATATAGATTATTTTCAATTGCTCAAACGAAAATATTTTAAGTTACATTTATCTAGACATTTCCACCAAATTCAGGTCAAAACTGTAGCTAGTATAGAGCACACATATTCTACCCTGTTCAATAAAGTTGATACCACATCTTGAATGTGCATTTTCGATTGATTAATATCATATATAGGCATTTACTGTCTCCTGAAATTCAAGATTAAGGCTTACTACAGATTAAATTAAAACCTTGAGCTAAAATATTTTCAGCAAAACAAGCAAACTAAACAAGAAAATACCTAAATTTTTTACTCATCTCGAAAACATGCCACATTTTAATTTTTAATGTATTAATTTTACCAGTATGAAAGAACAGAAAACATGAATCCATTTTCCCCATAGGAATGGCCGTGGAAACAGCTGACATACCTTGCTATTCTTGGAGGTGCTGTCTGACAGGAACCACTCCTTTGGGAGTTGTTAGAGTTCAGGTACGGTAATGTGTGCTTTTATAAAACTCTGCCCCTCCCACAAAGCTTTTTTTTCTTCCCTTTCTCTTTCTAATCTACATCCTTTGAGTGATTCAACATTTTACTCAGACATTGCTAAGAATAGAAATGCCTATTTGCAAAGGCAAAATTTAAGAAATTTGTTGGATGACGTCACTCAGAAAGTTAAGAATTTGGCAATATCTACATCTGCCTGTCAAAGTTCTCCAAAACCTGTCAGCCTCAGTTGCAGGTCTTTCCTTTCTGTATTTCTATGCTAATGAACAGTCAGAAATTCCATGGTACACTTTCTCTCTTCCTGCTTATTAACTTATTTGAGCGTGGTTTTGTGAGGACATGATGCCAGGAGACGATACAGCTATATCGCAATGGTGGAGGACAGCCAAGAAATTCGCAGACACCAAACCACAGCCCTGACACCAGAGAGTTTCTCAGCCAATTCCAGCAACCACCTACCTCCAGTTTTTCTTGTTGTTTTTGCTACATGAGGTAATAGATAGTAAGTCTGTATTGTATAAGCTATTTTTAGACATCTTGAATCCTTCATTATTTGCAGCCAAAAGCATTCCTAAATGGCACAGGCTTACGTGAAGAACAGACGAGATAATGTCTGTCAGGTACTTAGCATATTTGCCCTTCATATGATGAGTGTTCTACGGTATCAGCTAGTATTACAGAATAACTGTTGGTAGCCAGATTTGCAGCTTACCCTCCTTCCTATATGAGTTTGGTATGAGAATACAGTATTTTCACACATCAAACAATTAGAGAAAGTTATAAAAGCAAGATGTAATTCAGAGCCAGATTGAGTGGTGCCAATGCTAAGGGTCATGGGAAGGAAGGGAAAGGGCTGATGAATGTGTGTCCATGTCTCAAAGGGAAGCACTGGGATAAATGAAAAAACTGAAGATTGAAATGGGAAGACACTAAAAGTTCAGGAGTGGGAAGCACAGATCCTGGAGTGTCTCCTGAGTCTGCCTCGAGCAGAGTCCTGTGCAGGGGACGGAGAGGGTGAAAGGGGAGAGCGTCTTACAGAGAGGCCCTAGATACCAGACTGACGTGAGATCTGAGGTCAAGGCAATAAACTCTGGAGAAAGGAACTGACTTGAAAAAAGTGCTGTTTTAAGAAGAAAAATATGGAAATCTGGAAGACAAAGAACTTAAGGGTCTGTTTCTTAGGAGTACCTCCCAATAAATCCAACCGGTATGTCAGCTAGAAGAAAGAGCCCAGCTACTACGAGGTGGTCCTTACCATTTTAAAATGAATAAGATTGAAGTCTCTCAAATAACCTGAAATGGTCGTAGGGCAGATCACTTTGTTATCCGATTAGGGTCCATGCCCTGGAGCAGTCGAGCCAACGAAACATACTCCAAGTCAGAAAGAGTGAGAAAGTTTATTAAGGAGATGTATACATCACAGGGACCCAGCAGCAACATGGCTGTCTCTAAACCAAAAAAAAAAAAACCATATCCAGTGCCATTGAGTTGATTCCGACTCATAGCGACCCTATAGGACAGAGTAGAACTGCCCCATAGACTTTCCAAGGAGCGCCTAGCAGATTCGAACTGCCAACCCTTTGGTTAGCAGCTGTAGCACTTAACCACTATGCTACCAGGGTATCCATGCAGAGTCCCAAAAAGCAACTTTACATTAGAGCTTATATAGAATCTTTCAAGGGTTAGAAGTCTCCCTGTAGTCTGCAGATGGCCTGGCCGGAGGAGTTATTCATTACAAGATAGTGACAAAAGACTCTTTATCAGACTAAAGATATATATATCAGACACCTGGGCTCTGATTTTCCTGTGGGGGATTGTAAGTCACAGATGATCAGACAGAATAAAACGAAGTTATTTGGTCAGATCAAGCAGAGAACAAAGTCATTAACATTAGGTTGAAACAAAGTCATTACCAGAGATATATGAAGGAGGCAGGCAGAGGAAGGAGAAAAACTCATAGGTTCATCATGGCATAAGTTATGCCAAGCTCTCGGTCATCCATTTTGAAAAAAGAGAAAACATGCTGGGGAGTATTGGAGTCATATACTCTACGGAAGCTGAACATAACGAAACAGAATGTCTCTCATCCTCTTATTTCCTTTTCTTTTTTTTGGTTTTAAGGAACAGAAATTTATTTCCTCACAATTCAGAAGGCTGGAAATTGAATTCAGGTACTGGCTGTATGGAGAGGCCCTTTCTTGTCTATTTCGTCTTCTAGTAGCCAGCAATCCTCTGAGTTCTGGGCTTGTAGACTCCTCTGCTTCTGTCCTTATCAGGTTGTGTCTGTCTTCCCCCTGAGTCAGCTTGCTGATCTCTGTCTGTGCTGCTCAGCAGTGGTTAGGATATGGCTTTATTAACATAACAAAGAAAACCCTTTTCCAAATATGATCACATCCACATGTGTAGGGGTTAGGAATCCAGCACATATTTTGGGGGGACACAATTCAATCCAAAACAATGATGCTTTCATATTCAGACTCTAAGGATGCCGACGCTCTAGGGAATTCCTCATTTGACTCCTGAATCTTCATGGGAGTAGAGGTACCTTGGACCAGGTGAGGCTGGTTTGAGGGTGTAGCCCCTATAAAGGAGGCTGGGCATACCTGTTGTTTTCAGGCATGGACTCTTTTATTTATTTATTTTGTGCTTTAAGTGAAAGTTTACAAATCAAGCCAGCATCTCATACAAAACGTTATACACACCTTGCTATATACTCCTAGTAGTTCTCCCGCTAATGAGACAGCACACTCCTTCTCTCCATGCTGTGTTTCCAAGTCCATTCAGCCAGCTTCTGTCCCCCTCAGCCTTCACAAGTCCTCTGACCGTAAAGTCTCGTGTGTCTACTTGATCCAAGAAGCCCACTCCTCACCAGTACCATTTTCTGTCTTATAGTCCAGTCGAATCCCTGTCTGAAGAGTTGGCTTTGGGAATGGTTCCTGTCTTGGGCTAACAGAACATCTGGGGACCATGACCTCTGGGGTCCCGCTACTCTCAGTTAGACCATTAAGCCTGGTCTTTTTACTAGAATTTGGTCTGCATCCCACTGCTCTCCTGCTACTTCAGGGAGTCTCTGTTAATGCTCCCTGTCATGGCAATCATTGGTTGTAGCCAGGTACCAGCCTGGTCTCAGGCTGATGTAGTCTTTATTTTATGTGGCCTGTTCTGATTCTTGGGCTCATACTTACCTTGTATCTTTGGAGTTCTTCATCCTCCTTTGCTCCATGTGGGTTGAGACCAATTGTTGCATCTTAGATGATTGCTTGCTAGCATTTAAGACCCCAGACGCTGCTCTCCAAAATGGGATGCAGAATGCTTTCTTGATAGTTTTTATTATGTCAATTAACCTAAAGTCCCCCGAAACCATGGTCTGCAAACCCCCGCCCCTGCTACGCTGGCCTTAGAAGTGTTTGGTATATTCAGAAAACTGTTTTTGGTGTAGTCCAGTTGTGCTGACCTCTCCTGTATTGTGTGTGGTCCTTCCCTTCACCTAACTTAGTTCTTGTCTACTATCTAATCAGTGAATCTCCCTCTCCCTCCCTCCCTCCCCACTCTCATAGCCATCAAAGAATATTGTCTTCTCTGTCCTCTTATTTTCTTATCTTCCAGGAGAATAATCATAGGTGGAAAAAATAAGGATATATCCTTATATATGCAGCATGATATCAACTATATATATATATATAATACATGCAAAAATATGACTTGAAGGAAATATATCAAAACACAAATATTGGTTAGCTCTGGGTGGTGATTTTATAGATGTTTATCATTTTTTCATACTTCAAACATTTTCCCACATTTACCACAGCAGGCATACCAGAAATACATTATCAAAGTATCAACATTTAGGCATTTTTCCTGTCCAGTAGCATGAAAGGGAATCATATATGAAGGAGAAGTAGTACTCAAAAGAAGAAAACAGCTTAATGGGTAAACTTCCAACATTAATTTCACCGAAAAGAGAAAGATTCACCTTTAAGTAAAACAGCTGTATTACTCAGATTTGGAGAATTGCACACACTCTGCTTTTTCTTGGAAACCCCTATGCAACTGTGACTGAGGAGCCTGTGTCTTATCCCTCCAGTGTCTCTCTACCCTGCTGGGATGGTAAGTGCTGTGAAGTCAGCGACCATCATGGCTTTCCCAATGGCTAGCACAGGCGTTTGGCTCATGTTAGGTGCCAGCTAAGTGTTTGCTAACTGACCTGCTCATGTTCAGTACATGGCAAAGCATTTCTATGCTCTCCCTCACTTTCATGAGCCACCACTGGTAGTTCCATAATTACTCATTTCATGTGATTTGCTGATAGATAGGGAATATGTAAATTAGAAAAATGTATCATCTCTGTGTCAGCAGTAATGTCATCACTGAAATTATCCAAAACATGATACAACTGTCAATCAAAAGAGAAGTTTGACATATAATTCCATGTAACAATCTTATTAATGGATTTCAGTTAGATACACTAAAACACTTACTTTATAATTAAGATCATTAATACTCATTAACTTTAGTATTTAGATAGCATGGCTCACTCTGGACATGTAAGTAGCTGTTGCTGAAAGCAGGACGAAATGTTACCTCTATGATGTGAAATTTGAGGACTCCATGGTTTAACATCTTCAAACAAATACTTCTTGAAATATCTTTATCAGGGAACAAACGGCTCCTTTTACAATTACCAATAAAACTTAGCATGTTAATGGCTCAGGAAGAAACAATACATGCATCTAAATTCCTGCAAAGAGGGTTTTGATGGGCTGAGGTGGCCAGGGAAGGAGTTTCAGGGTGTGAAGAGGATGAAGCAAAAGAATGAGAAGGCTTTCAATGAGAGAGATCACTGGCCACAGAGAGGAAAAGCCCTGAAATCCAAGGCAACGAAAATCAAGCCTCACCTATTTTAAGATATAGCCCTGGGCCAGTCACGAGTGTGAGAAAGTCTGCACATGAAACAAGCTTTATTAGGAAGCATAACACCCCAGCCAAGGTGTTTATCTTGTTGCCAAGAGATAATCCCAACATAGCTGCCATGGTTGATAAACTATGGGAACAAATATCCGGTGTTCTGTGATTCAGCTATATGGGAAAGCCAATCAATAGCCTTCCTGAGACTCATCATGCCAAAAGCATGCCAGGAGAGACTGTATTGTCAGAGTAACTTCAGAACATATGGTGAATCATTAATTCAGTCATCATATACATCAGGTGAAACTCCATGCTTACAATGATACACTTCCTTCAAGGGTCTAATGATATAAACCTGGGCTCATGTAGCCTCAAATGAATGCTTCGTTTAACTCTCCATTATCTTTCTGGATTATTTACAGATACCTGGGCTATTTATATTACATAACAAGTTTTAATTTAGTCTCTCTCTTATCTAGCAGTTCCTAGTACATCTCAGCCAATGTTGTGTGCCTAGGAAAAGAAAGCATACTTCAATGTCAACTCTCATAAAACATACTTAGGAGGTAAACATAACCAGATAATCATAGAATGCATTCCCAAGCCAGAAGCCAATGACTTTTGGTTTACCCTCTTACGAATTTCTACATCTTTTTTTCATTATGGGTGGATAAAAGACCAGAGACCAATTGAAACTTACTACTAACATATGTACATGACTCACACACAGATTTCAGATTAGGTCCTGTATAAATGACTGAGGAAATGACTTGATTTCTAGAATGGAAATGTCAAGGAGAAATTAAATGAATTACAAGTCAGCGATGCATTCATCTCCGGGTTGAACCAGAAAATTTACTTTTCCTTCAAATCATGGCAGCCTTAGTTAGACCTGGGTTACAAGGAGGAGGGAAGTGGAAATTACTTCTAGATTCTTGTTAATTAGGCAGGATACACGCAATGCATGGGCAAGAATATAGGAAAGTAAACAGGATGCGTGGGTGATGGGAAAGGAGAAAAGGCAAGCTGACAAGAAAGACGCACACAACTCTATCTCCAGCCTGGATTCTCCCCTGATCTTGAGGCTGCCAAATCCAACTTCCTGGGGGGCCTCTACCCTTGACTGTCCCATGACCACTCCCGTTTCAGCATGTGCAAAGCAGACACATCTTCTTCCCGCCATCTGCCAGACCTGTTTTTACTCATTTACTTCTCATCTTGTTAACAACATCGCTGTCTACTAGTCATCTAAGTCAAAATCAGAGCAATATCCTTGACTCCTTGTGTTAAAATCTACATTCTCATCAACCATTCTACAAGTCCATTAATTTTAATTAAAAAAAATTTTTTTTTCTTTTTTTTTTTTTTTTTTGAGGCACAGCACTCCTCTTTTTCTCTAAAACTGTTGTCTTAATTCTAGTCTTGCTGTCCCTGGCCTGATCTCCCTTGGTGTCTTGTTCCTTAAGCTTGATCTATTTACAATGTAAATAGATCCTACCATGACTCTTCCCCAAATTCTTCAATGAGTCCCCGTTAAGTACAGGATAAAGCCTTAATTGAGTCTACATGAGTTCAAGGCTCTCCGTGATCTGGCCCCTGCCCACATCTTCAAGTGTATCAAATAAAATACATTAAAGTGTGTACCATAGTATCTGGCACATAGTAAGTACTAAAAAAAAAAAAAAGTTAGCATCAAAAATTATTAATTTTACCTCTTTTACTGCACTTAAACATTGTGTTAAAATTCTATGCTTATATATTTGTTTCTCCAACATTATTGTAAGGCTCTCTGGAGCAGTACCCGTGTGTGTTTCACCATTTACTCTCACAATGCCTCTTACAATATGTACCCATTGGATATGTCTAGTTGATGTTTTTTAAACTAAACAAACAAAAAAATTCTGTATCCCAATTCTGATCCCCTCTAGCATTTCTAAGAAAGCCTCAGAATGTGACCTCCCTCTTCTCTCCATTTTTATGATAGAAAACTATCTTCCAGGAGAAGCGGAACAACTGAGAAGTGAATCTCAATGAACCGGATATCAGCAAATGTTGGGATTCTGGATCTAGGAGCTCGGGGAATTTCAGGGACAGGTGCTGGGATAGGACTCCATAGGCAGAGGAACATAAACCTTGCTCTTGGCTGGCTGCAATAGCACAGAGGGAATCAAGGCCATTGCAGGGGAAATACCTCATCTACTCCAGAGTTTGGGAAAGGGCCTCACAGTAGCTGGGCCCCCAGGAGTTCTAACCAAGGAAGGAAGGAAAGAGTACCAAGAAGTACCAAGGAAGGAAGCAAAGAGTCAAGAAAAGATGTTAAGGATTAAGTATCACAGAAAGTGGATCCCAAGGAGAAAAAGGCCACTCTGCCTTAATTTTCTTAACTTTGTATTGTATTGGACACTTGAATAAAAAATTTAATGGAAAATATCCAGCCCTTGAAGATGTTGATAAACACCATCCTTCCAGATAATAGATGACACAAGATTTACAAAAATATTGACTTCAGAGAAAGAAATAATTTAAATAATTTTTGTATTTGGCATTGAGGCGACGAGGCTGATGAGACCATACAAAGATCAGAACATTTCAGATTTCCATTAAGTCACAATTTGTGGTGGCTTATTTTTCCCTGATATTTGGTTCTGGATATTTATCCCACCAAAGCTCTTGTTTACATGAAATCTGACTCAGAGGAATGAATACCTTCTAAATCCTATCAGTTCTTGATGATTTTTGTTCTTACCCTTTCCAACACTATTTCAATCATATTCCTTGGTGATTTCAATATTTGTGCCCATATGCTTTTTGCCTTAGTGTGAAAGTACTGCTCATTCATTTCACCTACAGGCAGAGGATAGTGCTGAATATGATAATTTAACTTTAATACGGAAGTGATTTCTTAGTGTTTATGATGGTTGGGGTTGTGTGTCAACTTGGCTGGGCCATGATTCTCAGTGGTTTGGCAGTTATGGTGTAGCGATGGTGTAGTTTCTGATGTAATGTGGTTGCCTCCATAATGGGATCTGTTGTGAGCAGCCAATCAGTTGAAGGGGAGTGTGCATCCAATATAGGTGGACTTTCTGGCAAAACTTACTAGATTTTGCTTGCTCTGGATCCTGCAACTGACTCCTATTCATCTGACCTCCAGTTCTTGAGACTTAAGCTAGTAGTTTTCCTGCCAACCTTGGGATTTGTCAGTATCTGCAGCCTGTGAGCCAGAGGCCTGCTGTCTGACCTGCTCATCTTAGGTTCACCAGCTCCTTCCGCTACGTGAGTCAGGAGAAGCCTCCAGCCTGACCCATGGAGGACTTTCCAGCCTCTACAACTATGCAAGCCATTTCCTTGATATGAATCTCTCTCTATATATATATTTATGAACTTCACTAGTTTTGCTTCTCTAAAGAACCCAGCCTAAGGCAGTGTTCAGTGGCAACTCTTTGGTTCATCAGAACAGGCTACACATTGCATTAGTATTGTATCTCATCTACCTGTGCTAACAAACTCAAATATGTGGAGGAATAAGGAATAAATCCATACCATTTACTCAAGGAAAGTTCTAAACATTTCCCCAGTACTTAGATAAGTATATTTTTGTGGTCATTCTCTTAAGTCAGGAATGTTAAACCACTCTTACTTCACAACAAATTCCTGTTTGCCTGGATATGAAGACACAAAGGCTATTTCAAAATTCCACCTGAAGACCTCAGTTTCAATGAAGAACCTTTGTGATCACATTTTCTTAATAAAGAATCATGGCCCCTTAGTGTATATCTGTGACTCATTGAAATTATGCTTCATAATTTAATGACTTAATATGACATCATGCTCCAGAAGTATTTCTTCTTATCGTATTAATGTGGAAAGATAAGCACATATCCTGCATTTCCAAAATTTCTGAAGTAGTCATCGAAAATATAATAATGATTAGGAGTTCCAACAGCTCTGGGTGAAATTATGAAGTAGGAAACATTTAGAAAGTCACAAGCTTTATATGCAAAACTAATGCATTGTTGTTACAAATGATATAATGTAGATGAAGTGTAAGAGTGTCCAATCATAGTGAGCATTATTATTATTATTATTATTATTATTATTATTATTATTATTATTATAAGTGCTGTTGGTAGTTATCTCTACTTGAGCCCTTTGCCAAAAAAGTTTGCCAACTCTTGCTCTGGAGTATGTTTAGGATACTGCCAAATTTTATAAAGCTCATGTAAAAACAAAACAGAACAGTGTATTATTTGGTCAGATTTTCACAAGATAAAAATAAAACTAGGAAATGATGAATATAAATTCATAGTAGTGTTTACCTCAGTTAAATGGAATTATTGATAATATTCCCTTTGATGCATTAAATATTATGTTAAAAACATAGCAACAATTAAGAAGACAAAAGGAAGTAACTCAAGAGGATTTCTCAGGACTGAACGGCAAGAGCTTCCAGGGCCTACTGAGTGCTATTAAAATAAATTATTTTCCATAACAAAAAGTAAAAGAAAAATCAATATCTTAATAAAATAAAAATTTATTTCTTGGTTATGCCATGGTCAAACAGAAGTCAGTGGGTAGAGGGTAAAGACACTGCTCCGTGCAGTCATTCAGGGACCCAGGTATATTATCCTGCATTGCCTAGCCAGAAAGCTTAAGGCAAGGCTTTTGTGCTAATTGGTAGGTGCAATTCCAGGGCATCAAAAATGAGGGAAAAAGAGAAGTGATACAGAGGAAGACAGAAAGCATAACCAAGAAATGCATTACCTAGTTGGTCACAGCTTGAAACCCCAGCCAGAAGCTCAGTCACATACAACTTCTGTTATGGATTGAACTGTGTCCCCCCCAAAAATGTGTGCCAACTTGGCTAGTCCATATTCCCAGTATTGTGTGATTGTCCACCATTTTGTCATCTAATGTGATTTTCCCATATGTTGTAAATTCTACCTCTATGATGTTAATGAGGCAGGACTCAATCTACAAAATTAGGTTGTATCTTAAGCCAACCTCTTTTGAGATATAAAGTAGAGAAGAAAACAGAGAGACATGGAGACCTCATACCACCAAGAAAGCAGCACTGGAAGCATAGCACGTCCTTTGGACCTGGTGTCCCTGTGCTGAAAACCTCCTAGACCAGGGAAGATTGATGATAAAGACTTTCCCCCAGAGTCGACAGAAAGAGAAAGCCTTCCTCTGGAGCTGGCACTCTGAATTTGAACTCCTAGCCTCCTAGACTGTGAGAGAATAAAATTGTTTGTTAAGGTCATCCACTGTGGTATTTCTATTATAGCAGCACTAGATAACTAAGGCAACATCTTGGAGAGGCTGTATGGCAATAGCACACTTTGGACGTCCTTCAAAGGAAAAACAGAAAGCTTCATTTGCAGGTTTATTCCAGTCTCCTGTTTCTCACTGGTAAAAGTTTGTTCCATGGGGCACTAACTAATCCACACTTCTGCTTTGTGTTTCCCAGGCCCTATGGGCAGCTGCGGGAGAAGCATCTCTAATATGGAAAATGTTTTGGTGTCATTCTTTTATCTTTAGATACTTTTCTTAAATGCTTGTGGATACTTGTCAAGACTCTTATTTCAGGATGGGTGCCAAAAAACTAATTGGAAGCTCTGCTTGGAAGCAAATCTAGTGCTGAATGTAGGCTATCTGGCTGGGCTATTTTTCTTCGGGAGATTCCAATATCATTATCTTTTGGTCTTTTGGGAAGATCAATGCCCTTTGAGAACACTATTCCCATCTCCTGCCTGGAGGAAAATGGAGGTCAGATTTCTGGGATCCGAGAGGACCTGTACAAATTCAGAATTTTAACTTTTACTTATTCTTCCTTTTTCATTTTGGTAACCCTGATCTCATCTATGTCTGGTGTTCTGCAATTCAGAGTTTTGCCCTCTGTTTTACCCTCTCTAAAGACTCAATTGCCAGTCACCTGCAATCTTGGTTAGAGGGGTCAGTATGCTAACAGTGTGGAGTGTGAGATGGGATATGAGTGTAACTTCTTTTTCAACAGACCTTTAGTTTCTCAAATTTTAACTTCTACTCAACTCTCCATTCCTGAGGTCCTGGTGCTGCCACTTCTTCAGCCATTGGAGGTGGTGCTGAGGAGTCAATCCCATCTTATAGCGACTCTATATGTCAGGGTAGAACTGCCTCATAGGGTTTCCTAGACTGTAATCTTTACAGAAGCAGATCACCAGGTCTTTTCTCCCAAGGGGCCACTGGATGGGTTTGAACTACCAACATTTTGGTTAGCAGTTGAGCACTTAACCATCACACTACAAGGGCTTCTTTCTAGCTAATTATCACTTATGATAACCAATCTACTTTTCAGCCTCCAAAAATTTATTGCTGTTATATTCTCTTGGATTCCCTTTTTCTTCTTAGGTAAATGGTTTTAAATAACAGCAGCAAAAAGAAGAAAACTCAACTATTTTTGCACGTGTGAATTTAGGAGGGGCCTGAAGTTAAATGGTGTGTTTAAACTGCCAACTTTAACCAGATGTTTCATCAAATTGTTCATAGCAGCCCTCACAAGACCATTCCCTGTGTGAGCTGACTGACACCCATCGTGATGCTAGTGGTGGGAATTTTTAATGTTTTGCAAGAGACATTGTTGGTACCTCTGGGAGGTCTTTTGGTGACCAACAGGTTTTGCTGCAGAGGTTTCTCTTCCCTGTATGAGTTGTATTGTGACTCCCCTGTGAGGCATATCTGAGCCAAATAATTTACTTATGACTTTTCAAAATGCTTTTCAAGCTTAAACTGGGGGTCAGCTCTAAATCTTGCCTTATTTTAAAAATTTTATACTTTCCTAAGCTCATACCCAAGCCCTTTCTCTTCATCTCCCATCCCCATTGCCCAAAAGCATATTGGCTTCAGGGTGAAGTAATGGATGTTGCAAAGTAATGGAAACTGAGACCTGCAAACCTGGTGTGATTGAGCACTGAGTAGGGAAGAGAGCACTGCCCTGCTTACAGCTGGGGATACTTTCTCTTTCTCCTTATTTATCTGCTGGACCAGGGAATCTGCAGGCTGAAAACTTTAAAGTCCACCAGCTCTGAGCTGTATGCCAACTTCTCCAGACAGAGCAGGAATGAAGAAAACTGTGTTCTCTTTCTAGCATTCTGGGGCCGAGCTTCTCAAACATTAATGTAAATTCCACTCCCCTGGGGATCTTGTTAATACGAAGATTCAGATTTACTGGGTCTGAGGTGGGGCCTGAGATTCTGCATTTCTAACATGCTCCCAGGTGGTGGAGCACCATCAGAACATAGGCCATTGGGCTGAGGATGATCCAAGGCTCTACAGAATGCTACAAAGACATTCTTTCCTTCTTTTTATCCTGTCTACAGCCTCCCCACTGGCAGGGTATGGTAGACACTGTGGCCTTGCCCACATGCTCATCCCCCACCTCCAGTCGGCTTTGCTGCTAATGGCTGTGCCTTCAGTGTTCAGAATATTGCTATTGTCTTAGTCATCTAGTGCTGCTATAACAGAAATACCACAAGTGGATGGCTTTAACAAAGAGAAGTTTATTCTCTCACAGTTTAGTAGTCTAGAAATCCAAATGCAAGGTGTCAGTTCCAGGGGAAGGCTTTCTCTCTCTGTTGGCTGTGAAGGAAGGTCTTCTCATCAATTTTCCCCTGTGCAGGAACCCTAGGTCCAAAGAACATGCTGTCTTCCCAGTGCTGCCTTGTTGGTGGTGTGAGGTCCCCACATCTCTCTGCTTGCTTCTCTCTTCTATATCTCAAAAGAAATTGGCATTACAACTTGACCACATAGATATATATAGAACAGCTGCAAAGTACACATTCTTTTCTAATGCACATGGAACGTTCTCCAGAATAGAACACATCTTAGGTCACAGAGCAATCCTCAACAAAATCCAAAACATTGAGATAATACAAAGTATCTTCTCTGATCACAACACCATCAAAGCAGAAATTAACAACAGGAAGAGCAAGGAAAAAAAAATCAATTACATGGAAATTGAATAACACCCTGCTTAAAAACCATTAGGAAACAGAAGAAATCAGAGATGGAATCAAAAAATTCCTAGAATCAAATGAGAATGAAAACATATCACACCAAAACCTTTGGGACGCAGCAAAGACCATACTCAGAGGTCAAATTATAGCAATAGAGGCACACATCAAAAAAGAAGAAAGGGACATCAAAACATTATCTATAAACTTGAACAAATAGGAAAAGAAGCCCACAGACACCAGAAGAAAGGAAATAATAAAGATCAGAGCAGAAATAAATGAAATAGAGAATAGAAAAACAATACAAAGAACCAACAAAACCAAAAGTTGGTTCTTTGAAAGGATCAACAAAATTGATAAATCACTGGCCAAACTGACAAAAGAAAAACACAAGAGGATGTAAATAACCCAAATAAGAAATGAAATGGGGGACATTATAACAGACTCAACTGAAATATAAGGATCATAACAGAATATTATGAAAAGCTATACTCCAACAAATTTGAAAACCTAGAGTAAATGGACAAATTTCTAGAAACACACTACCTACCCAAACTAACACAAAATAATGTTGAAAATCTGAACAGACCCATAACAAGAGAAGAGATTGAAAAAGTAATTTTAAAAAACTCCCAACAAAAAAAAGCCCTGGCCCAGATGGCTTCACAGGAGAATTCTACCAAACTTTCAGAGAAGAGCTTATGCCAGTACTACTCAAACTACTTCAGAATATAGAAAAGAAAGTGATACTTCCAAATTCATTCTATGAAGCCAGCATAACTCTGATGCCAAAACTAGGCAAAGACACCACAACAAAAAGAAAATTACAGACCAATATCTCTCATGAATGTAAATGCAAAAATTCTCAACAAAATTCTAATCAGTAGAATTCAGCAGCATATCAACAAAAACAATAATAATAATAATACACCATGACCAAGTAGGATTCATGCCAGGTATGCAAGGATGGTTCAATGTTAGAAAATCAATTAACATAATCCACCACATAAATAAAAGGAAAGAAAGGAATCACATGATCATCTCAATCGACACAGAAAAAGTATTCTACAAAGTCCAACACCCATTCCTGATAAAAACTCTCAATAAAATAGGTATAGAAGGGAAATTTCTCAACATAATAAAGGACACCTATGCAAAACCAAAGGCCAACATCATTCTTAACAGAGAGAGGCTGATCCCCTTGAGAACAGAAACAAGACAAGGATGCTCTTTATCACCACTCCTACTTAACATTGTGCTGGAAGTTCTACCTAGAGCAATAAGGCAAGAAAAAAGAAATAAAGGGCATCCAAACTGGTAACGAAGGAGTTTAACTGTCCCTATTTGTAGATGATATGACGCTATACTTAGAAAATCCAAAAGACTCCACGGAAAAACTACTGGAACTAATAGAAAGATTCAGCAAAGTAGCAGGATACAAGATAAACATACAAAAATCAGTTTGATCTCTATACACCAATAAAGAGAATGATGAAAAGGAAATCATGAAAACAATAACATTTATAATAGTCCCTAAAAAAATAAAATACTTATAAGTTAAACCAGGGATGTACAGGACCTATACAAAGAAAACTACAAAACACTACTGCAAAAACCAAAAGAGAGCTACATAAATGGAAAAACATACCATGCTCATGGATAGGTAGACTCAACATTGTGAAAATGACAATTATACCCAAAGCGATTTACAAATACAAAGCAATCCCAATTGAAATACCAACAACATTCATAAAAGAGATGGAAAAACTTACCATTAACTTTATATGGTAAGGGAAGAAACCCCAGATAAGTAAAGCACTATTGAAGAAGAATAAAGTAGGAGGACTCACACTACCTGACCTCAGAACCTACTATACAGCTATGGTAATCAAAACAGCCTGGTACTGGTACAATCACAGATACACTGACCAATGGAACAGAATAGAGAATCCAAATGTAAATCCATCCACCTATGGTCACCTGATCTTCAACAATGGCCTAAAGTCTATCAATTGAGGAAAAGACAGTCTTTTTAACAAATGGTGCTGGCAAAACTTGATGTCCATCGGCAAAAAAAATGAAACAGGATGTATACCTCACATCATATAGAAAAACTGACTCAAAATGGATCAAAGACCTAAAAATGAGCCCAAAAACTATGAAGCTCACAGAAGAAAAATTAGGATCAACACTACAGCCCCGATACATGGCATTTACAAGACACAAACCACAACCAACAACACACAAACTCTGGAAGATAAGCTAGATAACTGGGATCTTCTAAAAATTAAACACTTAAGTTCATCAAAAGACTTCACCAAAAGAGTAAAAAGACAGTCTGTAGACTGGGGAAAACATTTTTGGCTATTACAAATCAAACAAAGGTCTAATCTGTAAAATCTGCAAGAAAATCCGACACCTCTACAACGAAAAGTCAAATAATCCAGTTAAAAAATGGGCAAAGGAAATGAACAGACACTTCACCAAAGAAGACACTCAAGCAGCCAACACACACGAGGAAATGTTTGAGATCACTAGCCATTAGAGAAACGCAAATCAAAACCACAATGAGATATCATCTTACCCTGGCGTTACTGGCACGAATCAAAAAAAAAAAAAAACAGGAAATAACAAATGTCGGAGAGGCTGTGGGGAGATCAAAACTCTTATGCACTGCTGGTGGGAATGCAAAATGATACAAAGATTTTGGAAAACAATATGGTGCTTCCTCAGAAAGCTGGAAATAGAAATACCATATGATCTAGCAATCCCACTCCAAGAATATATCCTAGAGAAATGAGTTGTCACACAAATAGACATACACACACCAATGTTTGTTACAGCACTGTTGACAATAGCAAAAAGATGGAAATAACCTAGGTGCCCATCAACAGACGAATGGATAATCAAACTGTGGTACATACACACAATGAAGTATTACCCAACAATAAAGAACAGTGATGAATCTGTGAATCATCTCATAACATGGATGAATCTGCAGGACATTATGCTGAGTGAAATAAGCCAATCACAAAGCGACAAATATTGTACGAGACCATTACTGTAAAAACTCATGAAAAGATTTACACACAAAAAGAAACAATCTTTGATGATTACAAGGGAGGGAGAGGTGGGGATGGAAAACACTAAATAGACAGTAGATACTTGGTAACTTTGGTACAGGGTGAGACAGTACACAATACTGGGGAAGCCAGCACAACTTGTACAAGGCAAGATCATGGAAGCTCCATAGACACATACAAACTCCCAGAGGGACCAAATTTCTGGGCTGAGGGCTGTGAGGACCATGGTCTGGGGGAACATCTAGTTCTACTGGCATAACATAGGTTATAAAGAAAATATCTTACATTCTACTTTGGTGAGTAGCGTCTGAAGTTTTAAAAGTCTGTGAGTGGCCATCTAGGATACTCCACTGGTCTCACCCCTTCAGGAGCACGGAAAAATGAAGAAAACTAAAGATACAAGAGAAAGATTAGTCCAAAGGTCTAATGGGCCACATCTACCACAGCCTCCATCAGACCGAATCCAGTACAACTAGATGGTGCCTGGCTACCACCACTGACTGCTCTGACAAGGATCACAATAGATGATCTTGGACAGGGCTGGAGAAAAACATAGAACAAAATTCTAACTCAAAAAGAAAAACCAGGCTTTCTGGCCTGACAGAGACTGGAGAAAGCCTGAGAGTAGGGCCCCTGGACACTCTTTCAGCTTAGTAATGAAGTCACTCCTGAGGTTCACCCTTGAGCCAAAATTAGACAGGCCCATAAAACAAAACAAGACTAAGGGAGGCATAAAGAGGCAAGGACTAGAAGGCAGGAGGCAACAGGACAGCTGGCAGTAGGAAACCCAAGCTTGAGAAGGGAGAGTGTTGATTTGCCGTGGGGTTGTTAGCCAATATGTGTTCTAACTATTTGATGAGAAACTAGTTTGTTCTGTAAACCTTCATCTAAAGTACAATAAAAAATAAAAAGAGATTGGCTTTAGACGAAATCTAATTTTGTAGATTGAGTCCTGCCTCATTAACATAACTGCTGCTAATCCTACTTCATTAACATCATAGAGGCAGGACTTACAACACATAGGAAAATCACATCAGGCGACAAAATGGTGGACAATCACACAATACTGGGAATCGTGGCATAGGCAAGTTAACAGATATTTTTGAGGGACACAATTCAGTCCATGACACCTATTACACTAGAGCCATCTCTGCAGGAGCAGTCGTGAAGTGCCTAGGAGTTTTCCCATAAGAATAGCCAATGGAAATACAAAAGCCCAACTCCTTTGTTCTGAGCTGGTACAAACTTTTATAGCAGGTTACCCTCCAAAGCTCACCTTGGGGTAATCTAAGACTGGGGCTTCACTTGAAATCACAGTTGGCTTCTTCTCCTTCCCTGTCCTGCTTCTCCTGTTCCTCCCTGGTTTCCCTTGGGAGCACTTCCTTAATAAATCACTTCTATATGAATCCTAAGCTCCAGACCTGCTTCTGAAAGAACCCAATCTAAAACAGGTGGCCTCCTCCAAAGGGGTCCTTAGATTCTTGTGGAATCTAAAAGCAGGGGGATTACACAGGTAATTTCTAGAAAAATTCCACACTGAGAGACAGCATGCTGCTCTTTTCCAGCACCCAGAATCATGCCTGACACATAGGAAGGGCTTCATCAATTTTGGTTGAGTGACTGTTTGGATAACTGGATCAAATTTCTTGATAGAGTTGATTTTAAAAATCTGATTTTCTGATCATTCGGGTATGGCAGAACCTGGGCCCTTATTCTACCTGAATACCTGCCAAGCCAGGGCTGGCCCATTCCCTCCCTCACCTCTATAAAACCATTAAACACCCATTTTGGGATCTCAAGGTGGTATAGAGGGCTTGGGAACAAATGTCCCCAGGTCCCACTTCTCTAACTGTTAAGGCCTGTGCTGAAAGCACTGTGTGTTGGCTCATCTCCATTGAACCTACCACCTCCCCTATTCCAGGAAGGACCTCCAGAGCATGAAGCAATTCCACATTAATGAGGAGCTGCTGACCCAGCACGCCTCCCTAATAACATATCTGTCTGACCATGAGGAAAGACAGGAAAAGCATTCTGCACAAGCAAACACCCATTTCCTGCATATTTGTGATGGCAGCACGTCACACAGTCGTTGTGTATGTGGCAACCCAGCCCTGCACGCACTCTTACGACATCTGAAGAATGCATGCCCAGCAAAAGATACATGATATGGAGCTTTGTCATCTGGAGGACAATGAATTTACGTGAAGCGTTTTGAAGAAAATGTTCATAAAATCTTATTCCTTCAAATTATTGTACATCATAGCAAGAAATAGAAGAGAAACCTCCCCACACAAAGTAGAAAGAAGCGCGGGTGGGAGAGATTGTGAACACTCATTTGTTAGTAATTCCTAATTCAATTTAAAATGTAAATTTAAATTATATTAATCATCTTTCACACCTACACTTGAACACCATTTCCATGACCCTTCCCAGGATCCACTTCATCTCCCCTCCCTATTGGGAGCAACACACAGCACTCCTCCATCAATGCTAGACTAAAGTCACCTCCTTCTTTGTTGTTAGGTGCCTTCGAGTCAGTTCCGACTCATAGCAACCCTATGCAAAACAGAATGAAACACTGTCTGGGCCTGTGCCATCCTTACAATCGTTGTTATGCTTGAGCTCATTGTTGCAGCCACTGTGTCAACCCATCTTGTTGAGGGTTTTCCTCTTTGCTGCTAACTCTGTAGTTTACTAAGCATGATATCCTTCTCCAGGGATCGATCCCTGTTGACAACATGTCCAAATTATGTAAGGCGCAGCCTTGCCATCCTTGCTTCTAAGGAGCATTCTGGTTGTACTTCTTCCAAGGCAGATATTTGTTCATTCTTTTGGCAGTCCATGGAATATTCAGTATTCTTTGCCAACACCACAATTCAAAGGTGTCAGTTCTTCAGTTTTCCTCATTCATTGTCCAGCTTTCACGTGCATATGATGCAATTGAAAATACCATGGCTTGGGTCAGGCACGCCTTAGTGTTCAAGGTGACTTCTTTGCTTTTCAAAACTTGAAAGAGGTCTTTTGCAGCAGATTTGCCCAATGCAATGCATCTTTTGATTTCTTGACTGCTGCTTCCATGGGTGTTGATTGTGGATCCAAGTAAAATGAATTCCTTGACAACTTCAGTCTTTTCTCTGTTTATCATGATGTTCTTATTGGTCCAGTTGCGAGGATTTTTGTGTTCTTTATGTTGAGGCTTTATGTTGAAGTGTAATCCATACTGAAGGCTATGGTCTTTGATCTTCATCAGTAAATTCTTCAAGTCTTCTTCACTTTCAGCAAGCAAGGTTGTGTCATCTGCATAACGCAGGTTGTCAACGAGTCTTCTTCCAATCTTGATGCCCCGTTCTTCTTCATATAGTCCAGCTTCTCGGATTATTTGTTCAGCATACAGATTGAATAGGTATGGTGAAAAGACACAACTCTGATGCACAACTTTCCTGACTTTAAACTACTCAGAATCCCCTTGTTCTGTCTGAATAACTGCCTCTTGATCTATGTACAGTTTCCTCATGAGCATGATTAAGTGTTCTGGAATTCCCTCTCTTTGCAATGTTATCCATAGTTTGTTATGATCCACACAGTCGAATGCCTTTGCATAGACAATAAAACACAGGTAAACATCGTTCTGATATTCTCTGCTTTCAGCCAGGATCCATCTGACATCAGCAATGATATCCCTGGTTCCATGTCCTCTTCTGAATCCAGCCCGAATTTCTGGCAGTTCCTTGTCGATATACTGCTGTAGCCACTTTTGAATGATCTTCAGCAAAATTTTGCTTGCATGTGATATTAATGATATTGTTCGATAATTTTCACATTCAGTTGGATCATCTTTCTTGGGAATAGGCATAAATATGGATCTCTTCCAGTCGGTTACCCAGCAAGCTGTCTTCCATATTTCTTGGCATAGACGAATGAGTACTTCCAGTGCTCCAGCCGTTTGTTGAAACATCTCAGTTGGTATTCTGTCAATTACTGGAGCCTTGTTTTTTGCCAATGCCTTCTGTACAGCTTGGACACCTTCCTATAGTACCATCAGTTCTTGATCATATGCTACCTCTTGAAATGGTTGAACGTTGACTAATTATTTTTAGTATAATGACTGTGTATTCCTTCCTCCTCCTTCATATTTCCCTAATCTTTTATTTAAAGCTGCAACAATGGACTCATACCATAGATCATGAAGATGGCACAAGAGCAGTCTGTGTTTCATTCTGTTATATACAAGATGATCATGAGCCGGAGCCAACTCAATGGCAGCTAATGACAACAATTTTGTACTTAGAGGCAGGTTTTTTTGTTTTGTTTTGTTTTTAATATTGAAAGGGCATAGGCTTTGAGTCAATTAATAATAACAACAACAACATCCTGATGGCTAATAGTTGAGTATCTACCATGCATTCACCATACTAAGCAATTTACAACTATTAACTAATTTAATTTACACAATAATCATCTCTGTTAGTACCATTATTATTCCCAATTCATAGACAAAAAAATTGAAGCTTAAAGACACTAAGGCACTTGCCCAAGTCTACATCACTAGAAGGGGTGAGAGCCAGGACTCAAACCAGGACTTTAAAGACCAACCAGATTTAAAGAGCCACTCCTATTTAGCTGGGTATGTTTTGACCAGTTACTTACCTCATCACTATTGACACTTGGGGCTGGATAATTCTTTGCTGTGGGGGACTGTCCTGGACATTGTAGGATATTAAGCAGCATCCAAATATGCCTCCAGATATTGCCAAATGTCTCCGGGCGGAGGTGGGGGGAGGAGGCAGAATCACCTCTGGTTGAGAACCCCAGATGAAGAGTGTTGCAGCATTCAAAATCCTTGCACAGAAAAGATGATCAATAATAGTTGAATAAAAGGAGTGGAAAATAAAATCTGGCTTAAATTAACTGAATTATGTAATTTTCAAATATTTATTTTTGCAATTTAAAAACCCCATATATAACAAGGAAAGGAAATGAGAATTTATACAGTACTTTTTTTTTTTTTTTCCAACTAAGTGTGAGGCACTTATAGTGACTTTGGCTCCTCTCATGTCCATGTGAATCCTGTCCTCTAGAGGTCAGGCTTGTTCCAGAAAAATAATTCAAAAAACGTAAATACACTGGCTCACCTTCACTCTGGAAAGTAGCTGGACAATGTGTGGGAGGAAAGCTGTGTTTTTGTTTTTTGTTGTTGTTTTCTTGAAGAGGGTTTAAAAACTGCCTGTGATTTATTATAAGACCCTCCCCAACCCCAGAAAAACATTCCACTGGAGTGAGGATGGAACCCTGGTGACGTAGTGGTTAAGAGCTCTACTGCTAACCAAAATGTCCGCAGTTTGAATCCACTAGCTGCTTCTTGGAAACCTTATGGGGCAGTTCTACCCTGTCCTGTAGGGTTGCTATGAGTCGGAACTGACTCGACAGCACCTAACAACAACAAGAGTGAGAATAATGGCAGTTGACATTCCATGGGAGTGGAGCAGGAGAACCTGTTAGAAGAGTCTGATGGGGATCTTGGAGTCCCTGGTGGCGCAAAGAGTTGATATGGTTGGCTGCTAACCAAAAGGCTGGAGGTTTGAGTCAACCCAGGCACTCTTCAGAAGAAGGTCCTGGTGATCTGCTTCCGAAAAATCAGTCACTGAAGACCCTGTGGAGCACAGTTCTACTCTGACACACATGGGGTAGCCACAAGTCCGAGTCAACTTGACTGGGTTTGGTGGTGCTGGTGACAGGTGGAAAGGGGATCTTAAATTAAGAACCCCTGGTCTCACACAGATTTTAAGACAGAAGCACTTTGTAAAATTCAGGCATATCTGGCTATACAGGTTCTTCTCTGCCAGAAGTGAGCGTTAGAACAATTTAATAAAGAGCAATCATTTACCGAGTGTCGGCAATGTGCCTGGGACTGTACTAGGGTACCTTATTTATGGCATCACATTAATCCTTACAACAACATTTGAGGCTGGTGCTAGTCCTCCTATTTTCATAGGGGAGGAAACAGAGGTCCAGAAAGGCTAATAAATTCTCCAAATTCTCAAGGCGGTGGGGTCTGGCTTCAAGCCCAGGTCTTGCTGCCTTCTAAACATAATTTATTACCATTGCAAGATATTACGTTTTTATGTTAACAAGACTTCTCAGGCCTTAACCCCAAAGGTGTAGTTAGTTAATATAAACAATTTGCAGCCATGGCTGAAGATTTTGGCCATGTTTTCAAGGGCTACTCATATCACACTCAGGGTCAGAATCACTGGATATATTATTTAATGACTTTGTTAAAGGCATAGATGACAAGTTGTTTGAACTTGTAGAAGACAAGAATCTAAAATGAAAAGTTTGGATAATATATTCAGGATATAGCACATCCAAAAATATTAAATTTAAGGGGGATAGATTAAAAAAAAAAAAAAAGCCTTGTCAACCTTTGCAGAAGAATTCAAGCGTCTGAAAATGGGACAACAGTATAGAGGGTGTTCAGAGTGCTCATTCATTCCTAACTTGAGAATCTGTGACTCTGTGGCATATAAGAGGCTGCCTGACCTGCTACCATTTGGGTTCTTTGGAGGAGATGAAGGGGGGAGTAATTCAAAGCAAAAAATATGTATGATTTCCATCCTAAAGAGATTAGAACACCCAGGTTGAACAACAGGGTGTGGAATCAGTCAGGACCCTGGATATCGTCCAGATGAACCTAGAGGGCCTACCCATCCAGAACCATATCCCAGACCCTGGACTGCTGGCTTCTTAATTCTACATGGAGCCAGAAGAATGCTGAATGACTGATTCACCTTGGAAATCTGCTAGGGACCCCAGATGTAAAAATGACCCACATGCTCTGTAAAGCTTAAGGTGGGGATCCTCAGGGAATCCCATCATAACATCTCTGTAAGCAGCTATTTCTAGTCAAGAAAAGCCCCAACCTGGGTCCCTGAGCCTCAGAATCCTTATTCCTGACTTGAGGGCCTTGCCCTCAGTGCTCTTACTCTCTTTATTCCTTTTTTTGTTTGTGTGTGTGTGTGTGTGTTTTAAGTCCCAGTAGTATTTCTAGTCCTTCTTTTCTGAGGGAACGAAGGTATTGTGGGTAACTAAAAATTTAGAAACAAAGGCCAAAACGGTAATCCAAAGAACTCTGGTGGCCTAACCCATGATTTGGGGACAACTCTTAGATCCCAGAGCACCTAGGAAATGGTCAAATTTAAGAATTTATACGTCTGTGACTAACTGCACACTCATTTCCACACTTAACCACCATCCTGCCCCACCCAAACTTAGATCCAACTTCTCCTTTCTGTTTTCTATTATTACATTTATTTCATTTTGAAGCACATTATAACACCCATCTTTCCAAAGAAACCGTTAATCCTTGGAAGGCAGAGATTACCCCTACTATCTCTTTATCCTCCTTGTGCCTCACACAGTGCTGTTCCCATTGTCATTAACAAACATTTCGTAAACTGACTAGAATATTTTATGATTTCTTCTTATTACTCAGGTATGTTACCTGGAGAGCACAACTCTTCTTCTTTTTTTTTTTTTAATTTTTATTGTGCTTTAAGTGAAAGTTTACAAATCAAGTCAGTCTCTCACACAAAAACTTATATACACCTTGCTACATACTCCCAGTTGCTCTCCACCTAATGAGACAGCCTGCTCCCTCCCTCTACTCCCTCTTTTTGTGTCCATTCCACCATCTTCTAACCCCCTCTACCCTCTCATCTCCCCTCCAGACAGGAGATGCCAATATAGTCTAAAGTGCCCACCTGATCAAAGAAGCTCACTCCTCACCAGCATCCCTCTCCATCCCATTGTCCAGTCCAATCCCTGTCTGAAGGGTTGGCTTCGGGAATGTTTCCTGTCTTGGGCCAACAGAAGGTCTGGAGGCCATGACCACTGGGGTCCTTCTAGTCTCAGTCAGACCATTAAGTCTGGTCTTTTTACAGGAATTTGGGGTCTGCATCCCACTGCTCTCCTGCTCCCTCAGAGGTTCTCTGATGTGTTCCCTGTCAGGGCAGTCATCGGTTGTAGCCGGGCACCATCTAATTCTTCTGGTCTCAGACTGATGTAGTCTCTGGTTCGTGTGGCCCTTTCTGTTGCTTGGACTCATAATCGCCTTGTGTCCTTGGTGTTCTTCATTCTCCTTTGATCCAGGTGGGTCGAGACCAACTGATGCATCTTAGATGGCTGCTTGCTAGCATTTAAGATCCCAGATGGATGTGGAATGTTTTCTTAATAGATTTTATTATGCCAATTGACTTAGATGTCCCCTGAAACCATGGTCCCCAAACCCCCGCCCCTGCTACACTAGCCTTCAAAGCATTCAGTTTATTCAGGAAACTTCTTTGCTTTTGGTTTAGTCCAGTTGTGCTGACCTTCTGTATTGTGTGTTGACTTTCCCTTCACGTAAAGTAGTTCTTATCTGCTATCTAATTAGTGAATACCCCTCTCCCACCCTCACTGCCTCCCCACTTCGTAACCATCAAAGAATATTTTCTTCTCTGTTTAAACTATTTCTCAAGTTCTTTTCATAGGGGTCTTATACAATATTTGTCCTTTTGCAGCTGACTAATTTCACTCAGCATAATGCCTTTCAGGTTCTTCTGTGTTACGAAATGTTTCACAGATTCCTCACTGTTCTTTATCGATGCGTAGTATTCCATTGTGTGAATATACCATAATTTATCCATTTATCCATTGAGGGCCACCTTGCTTCCAGCTTTTTGCTATTGTAAACAGTGCTGCAATAAACACGGGTGTGCATATATCTGTTTGTGTAATGGCTTTTATATCTCTAGGATATATTCCAAGGAGTGGGATTGCTGGATCACATGTTAGTTCTATTTCTACCATTTTAAGGAAGTGCCAAATTGATGTCCAAAGTGGTTGTGCCATTTTACATTCCCACCAGCAGTGTATAAGTGTTCCAGTCTCTCCACAACCTCTCCAACATTTATTATTTTGTGTTTTTTGGATAAATGCCAGCCTTGTTGGAGTGAGATGGGATCTCATTGTAGTTTTGATTGGCATTTCTCTAATGGCTAATGATCGTAAGCATTTCCTCATGTATCTGTTAGCTAACTGAATGTCCTCTTTAGTGAAGTGTCTGTTCGTGTCTTTTGCCCATTTTTTAGTTGGGTTATTTGTCTTTTTGTAGTTGAGTTTTTGCAGTATCATGTAAATTTTAGAAATCAGGGGCTGATCGTAAATGTCATAGCTAAAAACTTTTTCCCAGTCTGTAGGTAATCTTTTTACTCTTTTGGTGAAGTCTTTGGATGAGCATAGGTGTTTCATTTTTAGGAGCTCCCAGTTATCTAGTGCCTCCTCTGCATTGTTAGTAATGTTTTGTATACTATTTATGCCATGTATTGGGGCTCCTAACGTTGTCCCTATTTTTTCTCCCATTATCTTTATCATTTTAGATTTTATATTTAGGCTTTTGATCCGTTTACAGTTAGTTTTTGTGCATGGTGTGAGGTATGTGTCCTGATTCACTTTTTTTGCAGATGGGTATCCAGTTATGCCAGCACCATTTGTTAAAAAGTCTGCCTTTTCCCCATTTAACTGTTTTGGGGCCTTCGTCAAATATCACTGCTCATATGTGGATGGATTTATGTCTGGATTCTCAATTGTATTCCATTGGTCTATGTATCTGTAGTACCAGTACCAGGCTGCTTTGACTACTGTGGCGGTATAATAGGTTCTAAAATCAGGTAGAATGAGGCCTCCCACTTCGTTCTTCATTTTCAGTAATGCTTTACTTATCCGGGGCCTCTTTCCCTTCCATATGAAGTTGGTGATTTGTTTCTCCATCTCATTAAAAAATGTCATTCAAATTTGGATGGGAATTGCATTAAATCTATAGATCGCTTTTGGTAGAACACACAATATTAAGTCTTCCTATCCGTGAGCAGGGTATGTTTTTCCATTTATGTAGGTCTCTTTTGGTTTCTTGCAGAAGTGTTTTGTAGTTTTCTTTGTATAAGTCTTTTACATCTTTGGTAAGATTTATTCCTAAGTATTTTATCCTCTTGGGGGCTACTGTAAATGGTATTGATTTGGTGATTTCCTCTTTGATGTTCTTTTTGTTGGTGTAGAGGAATCTAACAGATTTTTGTATGTTTATCTCGTATCCTGAATCTCTGCTGAACTATTAGTTTCAGTGGTTTTCTCGAGGACTCCTTAGGGTTTTCTGTGTATAAGATCATGCCATCTGCAAATAGAGATACTTTTACTTCTTCCTTGCCAATCTAGATGGCCTTTATTTCTTTAGTTTAATTGTTCTGGCTAGGACCTCCAGCACAATGTTGAATAAGAGTGGCGATAAAGGGCATACTTGTCTGGCTCCCGATCTCAAGGGGAGTGCTTTCAGGCTCTCTCCATTTAGGATGAAGTTGGCCATTGGCTTTGTATAAATGCCCTTTATTATGTTGAAGAATTTTCCTTCTATTCCTATTTTGCTGAGAGTTTTTATTATGAATGGGTATTGAATTTTGTCAAATGCCTTTTCTGCATCAATTCCTAAAATCATATGATTCTTGCCTTTTATTTATATGATGGATTACATTAATTGTTTTTCTAATGTTGAACCATCCCTGCATACCTGGTATGAATCCCACTTGGTCATGGTGAATTATTTTTTGGATATGTTGTTGAATTCTATTGGCTAGAGTTTTGTTGAGGGTTTTTGCATCTGTGTTCATGAGGGATATAGGTCTGTAGTTTTCTCTTTTCATGGTGTCTTTACCTGGTTTTTGTATCAGGGATATGGTGGCTTCATCGAATGAGTTTGGGAGTATTCTGTCCATTTCTATGCTCTGAAATACTTTTAGTAGTAGTGGTTTTAACTCTTCTCTGAAAGTTTGGTAGAACTCTACAGTGAAGCTGTCCGGGCTAGGGCTTTTTTTGGGGGGAGGGAGTTTTTTGATTACGTTTTTAATCTCTTCTTTCATTATCGGCCTATTTAGTTGTTTTACCTCTGTTTGTGTTAGTTTAGGTAGGTAGTGTGTTTCTAGGGATTCATCCATTTCTTCCATGTTTTCAAATTTGTTAGAGTACAATTTTTCATAGTAATCTGATATGATTCTTTTAATTTCAGTTGGGTCTGTTATAATATCACTCACCTCATTTCTTATTCAGGCTATTTGCTTCCTCTCCTGTTTTTCTTTTGTCAGTTCTGCCAATGGTTTATCAATTTTGTTGCTTTTTCCATAGAACCAGCTTTTGGTCTTGTTAATTCTTTCAATTTTTTTTCTGTTTTCTATTTCATTTAGTTCTGCTCTAATTTTTATTATTTGTTTTCTTCTAGTGACTGCAGGTTTCTTTTGTTGCTCTCTTTCTATTTGTTCAAGTTGTAGGGATAAATCTTTGATTTTGGTCCTTCTTCTTTTTGGATGTGTGCATTTATTGATATAAATTGACATCTGAGTACTGCTTTCGTGATGTCCCAAAGGTTCTGATAGGAAGTGTTTTCATTCTCATTGGATTCTCTGAATTTCTTTATTCCATCCTTAATGTCTTCTATAATCCAGTCTTTTTTTGAGCAGGGTGTTGTTCAGTTTCCAAGTGTTGCATTAGTGAAGGATTCCATGGGGAGAATATTAAATGCCGCAGGAAGCATCAAATGAAGATGGAAGGAATACATTACACCAAAAAGAATTAGTCCATGTTCAGCCATTTCAAGAGGTGGCATATGATCATGAACCGATGGTACTTAAGGAAGAAGTCCAAGCTGCTCTGAAGGCATTGGCAAAAAACAAAGCTCCAGGAATTGATGGAATATCAATTGAGATGTTTCAACAAACAGATTCAGCACTGGAGGTACTCACTTGTCTATGCCAAGAAATATGGAAGACAGCTTCCTGGCCAACTGGCTGGAAGAAATCCATATTTATGCCTATTCTCAAGAAAGGTGATCCAATCGAATTTGGAAATTATGGAACAATATCACATGCAAGCAAAATTTTGCTGAAGATCATTCAAAAACGGCTGCAGCAGTATATCGACAGGGAACTGCCAGAAATTCAGACTGGTTTCAGAAGAGGACGTGGAACCAGGGATATCATTGCTGATGTCAGATGGATCCTGGCTGAAAGCAGAGAATACCAGAAGGATGTTTGCCTGTGTTTTATTGGCTATGCAAAGGCATTCGACTGTGTGGATCATAAAAAACTGTGGATAATATTGTGAAGAATGGGATTTCCAGAACATTTAATTGTGCTCATGAGAAACCTTTACATAGATCAAGAGGCGGTTGTTCAGACAGAACAAGGGGATACTGACTGGTTTAAAGTTAGGAAAGGTGTGTGTCAGGATTGTATTCTTTCACCATACCTATTCAATCTGTATGCTGAGCAAATAATCCGAGAAGCTGGACTATATGAAGAAGAACGGGGCATCAAGATTGGAGGAAGATTCATTAACAACCTGCATTATGCAGATGATACAACCTTGCTTGCTGAAAGTGAAGAGGACTTGAAGCACTTACTAATGAAGTTCAAAGACCACAGCCTTCAGTATGGATTGTACCTCAATATAAAGAAAACAAAAATCCTCACAAATGGACCAATGAGCAAAATCATGATAAAAACAGAAAAGATTGAAGTCGTCAAGGATTTCTTTTTACTTGGAACCACAATCAACAGCCATGGAAGCAGCAGTCAAGAAATCAAAAGATACACTGCATTGGGTAAATCTGCTGCAAAGAATCTCTTCAAAGTGTTGAAGAGCAAAGATGTCACCCTGAAGACTAAGGTGCGCCTGACCCAAGCCATGGTTTTTTCAGTCGCATCATATGCATGTAAAAGCTGGACAATGAATAAGGAAGACTGAAGAAGAATGGATGCCTTTGAATTGTGGTGCTGGCAAAGAATATTGAATATACCATGGACTGCCAAAAGAATGAACGAATCTGTCTTAGAAGAAGTACAACCAGAATGCTCCTTTAGAAGCAAGGATGGCGAGACTGCGTCTTACATACTTCGGACATGTTGTCAGGAGGGTTCAGTCCCTGGAGAAGGACATCATGTTTGGCAGAGTACAGGGTCAGCGGAAAAGCGGAAGACCCTCAAGGAAGTGGATTGACTCAGTGGCTGCAACCATGAGCTCAAGCATAACAACGATTTTGAGGATGGCTCAGTACCGGCCAGTGTTTCATTCTATTGTGCATAGGGTCGCTATGAGTCAACGGCACCTAACTACAATCCAGTGTTTTTTGAGCAGGATATTGTCCAGTTTCCAAGTGTTTGATTTCTTTTCCCTGCTTTTTCTGTTAGTGATTTCTACTTTTATGGCCTTATGGCCAGAGAAGATGCTTTGTAATATTTCAGTGTTTTGGATTCTGCTAAGGCTTGCTTTATGGCCTAATATGTGGTCTATTCTAGAGAATGTTCCATGTGCACTAGAAAAGAAAGTATACTTAGCTGCTGTTGGGTGGAGTGTTCTGTATATGTCCACGAGGTCAAGTTCGTTGATTGTGACATTTAGATCTTCCGTGTCTTTATTGAGCTTCTTTCTGGATGTCCTGTCCTTCACCGAAAGTGGTGTGTTGAAGTCTCCTACTATTATTGTGGAGCTGTCTATCTCACTTTTCAAGGCTGATAGAGCTTGTTTTATGTATCTTGCAGCCCTGTCATTGGGTGCATAAATATTTAATATGGTTATATCCTCCTGTATATTGTCCCTTTAATCATTATATAGTGTCCTTCCTTATCTTTTCTGATGGATTTAACTTTAAAGTCTATTTTGTCAGAAATTAATATTGCCACTCCTGTTCTGTTTTGATTGTTTTTGCTTGATATATTTTTTTCCATCATTTGAGTTCTAGTTTGTTTGTGTCTCTGAGTCTAAGGTGTGTCTCTTGTAGGCAGCATATAAACAGCTCATGTTTTTTAACCCACTCTGCCACTCTCTGTCTCTTTATTGGTGCATTTACTCTATTTACATTCAGCGTTATGAATTTAGTGCTATCATTTTGATGTCTTTTTTGTGTGTGTTGTTGACAGTTTCTTTTTCCCACTTAATTTTATGTGCTGAGTAGATTATCTTTATATATTGTCCTTTCCTCATATTCATTGTTGTTGATTTTGGTTCTGCTGAGTATTTTTTTCATGCATATTGTTTTGATGTGTAGGATAGTTTGTCTCCTTTGTAGTTGCCTTATTATTTACCCCTATTTTTCTAAATTTAAACCTAGCTTTTATTGCTTTGTTTTGCCTTGTCTTCCTCTCCGTATGAAAGATCTATGACTGCATTTCTTAGTCCCTCTTCATTGTTTTCATATTGTCTTCATTTACATAATAACATCGCTGTTTCACTGATTTGAGTGCTTTTTTAAAAAATCTTGATTTATTTTTGTGCTTTCTGTGTCTGGGTTGACTTCTGATTGCTCTGCCCAGTGTTCTAGTCTTCGGCTGATACCTGATATTATTGATTTTCTAACCAAAGAACTCCCTTTAGTATTTCTTGTAGTTTTGGTTTGGTTTTTACAAATTCCCTAAACTTCTGTCTATCTGGAAATGTCCTAATCTCACCTTCGTTTTTGAGAGATTGCTACAGCTGCTAACCAAAGGGTCCACAGTTCGAATCCGCCAGACGCTCCTTGGAAACTCTATGGGGCAGTTCTACTCTGTCCTATAGGGTCGCTATGAGTTGGAATCGACTTGACAGCACTGGGTTTGGTTTGGTTTTTGGATTCGAGAGATAGTTTTACTGGATACATGATTCTTGGCTGGCAATCTTTTTCCTTCAGTTTTTTATATGTCATCCCATAGCCTTCTTGCCTGCATGGTTTCTGCTGAGTAGTCCAACCTTATCCACATTGACTCTCTTTTGTAGGTGACTTTTCGTTTATCCCTAGCTGCTCTTAAAATCCTCCCTTTATCTTTGGTTTTGGCAAGTTTGGTGTCTTGGTGACTTTCTTAAAAAATCTACCTTATGTGGAGTTCGATGAGCATCTTGGATAGATACCTTCTCATCTTTCACAATATCAGGGAAGTTTTCTGCCAACAAATCTTCAACAATTCTCTCTGTATTTTCTGTTATCCCTCCCTGTTCTGGTACTCCAATGACTTGTAGGTTATTTCCCTTGATAGAGTCCCACATGAATCTTAAGGTTTCTTCATTTTTTTTTTTAATTCTTTTATCTGATTTTTCTTCAAATATATTGGTGCCAAGTGCTTTATCTTTAATTTCAGAAATTCTGCCTTCCACTTGCTCAGTCTGCTCCTCTGACTTTCTATTGAGTTGTCTAATTCTGTAATTTTATTTTTTAACCTTCTGAATTTCTGTTTGCTGCTGTCTGTGGATTTTTTCAGCTTATTAAATTTTTCATTATATTCCTGAATAAGCTTTTCAATTTCTTCAACTGCTTTATCTGTGTGTTCCTTGGCTTGTTCTGTGTATTGCCTCATTTCCTTCCTGATGTCTTGAAGGGTTCTGTATATTAATCTTTTGTATTTTGCCTCTGGTAATTCCAGGAATACACTTTCATCTAGAAGATCCCTTGGTTATTTGTTTTGAGAGCTTGTTGAGGCAATCATGGTCTGTTTCTTTATGTGACTTGATATCGACTGTTTTCTCCGAGCCATCTATAAGTTATTAGTTCATTTTATGTTTGCTTACTGTTTCATAGCTTCTTGCTTTATTTTGTTTTGATAGGCCCAGATGGGTTGCTTGAGTGAGCCAGCTTGATTATTTTTGCCTTTGGAGTTCTGACCTCCTGTCCCCAGATGGCTAGATGAGTTATCAGATATATCAGTCTAGGAGTCCATTCACTTTTCTTGTATGAATTCAGCTCAGGTGTCCAGGTAGCTGATCATTAAGTGTATGGTAGAGGCTCTGTCCTACAGTCTCAGTGGGGCAGTGGTGATTGATGTAGGTACTGGTGTCTGGTTGCAGCAGGGTACCATGCTCTGAACAAGGCAGATGGGTGAGAATCATCCCTCAAGTGTCTCTGAGGAAAGCATGTCTCTGTTCCCTACAGCATACTGGTGGGTGGGTTCTGCAGACAGACCATGGGCACCTATATTTTTGGTTGTAAGGAATGGGAGGTGCCAGCTATCCTTGGACCCCTGTCACGGGTGGCTGGATGACCTGAGTGAAGCCACCAGTCCTTAGGCTTCTGATGTGGGTAGATGAGGACCCTGTTTAATAGGCAAAGCAATGTCAAACATCAAACACCCACCTCTCCACCACACAGCTGAAACAGTTGTAGTCTGCCCACAAGGGCCTATTCTCCTGAAATAGACCCACACGGGTCAATGCAGAGGGGAAATGTACTCAAAGTCCAAGGACCTTTTATGCCTGGACAGAAGCTGCTTCTGTCCTGAGCTCCCCGGTTTAGTGGAGCTGGCAAATTATCTTTTCCCCCAGCTGTGAATTTATCCCTTCTCCAGGGCCAGGAGGATGGCTCTAGGTGCTCCCCAGGGCCTATCTCAGGCCCAGGGAAATCAGCCACTGAAGCCGGCTTGGGAGCGGGGGGGCACATTAAAATATACGCAAGTACTTAGTTTTTGCTGACAGGGCCATTCTTCTCTGTTTCCGGCAGTGTGAGTAGGCTGTGCGGCTGGCTGCTTCTCCCTGAGGAAACTGCGGCCAAATCCTAGTTCCAGCCCTTTGCAGCTGCTTCTGAACCATCTCTTCCTCTCCCTGCCCCTCAGTTCATTTTTTAACCTTGCCTTTGATGTTCAGTGCTCCTAGCTTGTCATAATATATTTGTTTCACTTGTTTTTTTGGGTCTTTATTGTAAAAGGGCTCTCCAGAAGCATCTGTCTGTTCCACCATCTTGGCCCCACCTCACCAGAGAGCACAACTCTTATTCACCTCCTTTGGTTCAGATTAGTGGTTTGTGTCTTTCTGAGAGGTGATGTCTTTCAATGCTGGAAACAAGAGAATAGGCAAATTTGTGGGTTCCTTCTGAGTTTGTTCTTTACAATACAGCACACATATTTCCTGAAGTTTAGTCTCTCTCCAGATCATCAGAATAGCCATAAAAACTACAATAGAAAATATGAATATGATAAGCTTTCAAAGACAAATGAGAACTTTTTACACAGTTCTTTAAGGATCAGTCCAACTGATCTTAATCCATGATGGAGCATATTTGCAAAGAACAGAACACTGCCTTACCTAGCTCTCTTGTGTGCCTTGGTAATGAAGTGATACTTCCATGGCATATTTGCACTCTGGAATTGCTTTTATTTTACTATTTATTTTGCCATTCCCTTGTTTGAAAACTGTGTAGCAAATGCTCAAATTCTACAGTCCTGGGCACCTTGGAAAATATCATTAAATGAGTCAAACTGGGAAAATCTAATGATGACTCATTTTCTTTAGCAGAGACTCAGATATTTATATTTAGAAAGTATCTGTAACAGCATTACTCTCTATTGCGTGTTTATGTAGAGCAGCATCCCAACCAGGAGTGATTTTGCCCCCCCTCCTGGGGACATTGACAATGCCTGGGGACATTTTTGATTGTCACAACTTGGAAAGGAAGAAGTGGTGCTATTTGAGGTACCAGTGGATGCTGCCCCCACAACAAAGCATTATCTGGAACAAAATGTCAATAGTGCTGAGGTCGAGGCACCCTGATATTTTTCAAGAACCATCTGAAAACCTAAAATGGGACCAAGTGAACACTAAGGGTCAGGAAGAAGACATGAACTGTTACTTTCTAAATAATTTTCAAACTGTTAAAGAGTTCCACATTGATGCCGAAACTTTTTGTGTGTGCATTGGAGGAAGCAAGTAAATATATTGATGTTATAGGGAATCAAGGCTTTTCATTGTGGGAAAAGGGAGATATAAATATGAAATGGAACAAGGTAAGGAAGAACCCAGTAATGTTCAATTTGATTTGTATACTTCAATGTGAATTCATGACTATGTTGTGTTATGTTATGCTATGCTATGCTATGTTATGTTATGTAATATATCATATCATATTAATTTCCTATCTCTGTCCATTGAAAGGAGTCCCTGGGTGGTGCAAACAGTTAATGCACTCGGCTGCTAACCAAAAGTTTGGAGGTTCAAGTCCACCCAGAGGTGTCTCAGAAGAAAGGCCTAGTGATCGACTTCTGAGACGTTAGTTGTTGAAAACCCTGTGGAGCACAGGTCTACTCTGACACATGTGGGATCATGGTGAGTTGGAACTGACTCCATGGCAGCTGTGGCTTTTGGAGTGGAGAGAAGGAGGGTGCCCCTGATGAGGTACTTGTGCAGAAGCAGTGTTCTTTTCTTCTCACTGGAATCGATGACAATATTTTGTTAAAGTGAAAGCCAGTCTTTATTCAATGTTGTTTTTCATTTTCCTAATCCTCCCAGGATCTCTTCTGCTTCTAGATGATGCTGTTGGCCAGCCATGCCAACTTCATACTACTGAGTGATAGATATTTGAACATCATGATTCAAAACAGGACTATGACATTTAGTCTTAATAGACCATGTATTAAAAGTTCTCTCAAAAGCTTTCCTTTCTCCTGTTCTCATCTAAACCCCTATATTTGAAAAAAAATTACTGTAACTAAAATGATTTTTTACACTGATCAAAAGTATGGCCCCAGCTGAAATAGAAGTGGTTATCAGTATTACAGGAAAATAAACTGCTTTAAGTATGACCTTGGAAAAAATACTTTGAGGAAAAAAAAAAAATCTACTGGGTTTTCCCCACTGTTTTCATCTCATTTAAGGAGCCCTAGTGGTGCGTGGTTAAGGGCTCAGCTGATAGCCAAAAGTCGGGAGTTCCAACTCACCAGCTGCTTCTCAGGCCCTTAAAGATTACAAGGAAATCCTATGGGGCAGTTTTACTCTGTCTTATAGGGTTTCCATGAGTCAGAACCCATTTAACAGCAATGGGTTTTGTTTTTGCTTTTTTCCTCTCATTTATATACCTGAGTAATTCCACCCCAAATTCCTAACAAGTTTAGAAGCATATGTAAGAATAATAGTATAATATAAAACCTGTTGTTATCAAGTCAATTCTGACTCATAGCAACCCTATAAGACACAGTAAAACTCCCCTATAGGGTTTCCAAGGAGTGGTTGGTGGATTTGAACTGCCAAACTTTTAGTTAACAGCAGAGCTCTAACCGCTGTGCAACCAAAGCTCCATATTGTAAAATAATTTATTTAGGATGTTATAATAATACAAGACTGAGTATATAGACTGTTTTTTGTTGTTGCTTTTTTTTTTTCAAAATGAGGTTAGTTCTATTGCCTTGAGATAAAATACAGTGTGGATTTTTTTTTTTCTGGTGAAGTCTTTTGGGTAATTAGATTACAATTAGCATTGAATGTTAAAGTACGTCTTGTTGTTGTTAGTTGCCATCGATTCGATTCTGACTCATGGCAACCCCATGTGACAGGCTAGAACTGCTCCATGGAATTTTCAAGAATGTGGCCTTTCAGAAGCAGATCTCCAGGCCTGTCTTCCGAGGCACCTCTGGGTGGTTCCCAATCACCAACATTTCAGTTAGTAGTTGAGTGCTTAATCATCTGCACCACCCAAGGAATAATGGGGGTATGTCTTCATGATGAGAAAAATGCAGAAGTGTTCAAACAACTTTGGTTAGGATAACTGACCTCAAAAGAGTGTGGCAAAAATATTTTCTTCTTCCCTTTTTTATGTACTTCCTTATGTACAAATGGGTCCTGTACATAGACCGAGAGGCAGTCATTCAAACAGAACAAGGGAATATTGCATGTTTAAAATCAGGAAAGGCGTGCATTAGGGTTGTTTCTTTTCACCATAGTTATTCAATCTGTATGATGAGCAAATAATCTGAGAAGTTGGACTATATGAAGAAGAATGGGGCATCAGAACTGCAGGAAGACTCATTAACAACCTGCGTCATGCAGATGACACAACCTTGCTTGCTGAAAGCAAAGAGAACGTGAAGTACTTACTGATGAATATCAAAGAATACAGCCTTCGGTATGGATTACACCTTAACGTAAAGAAAACAAAAATCCTCACTACTGGACCAATAAGAACATGATAAATGGAGAAAAGATTGAAATTGGCAAGGATCTCATTTTACGTGGATTCAAAATCAACACCCATGGAAGCAGCAATCAAACAACGTATTACATTGGGCAAATCTGCTGCAAAAGACCTCTTTAAAGTGTTAAAAAGCAAAGATGTCGCTTTGAGGACTGAGGTGCACCTGACCCAAGCCAAAGTATTTTTTATCATCTCATATGCATGTAAAAGGTGGATGAATAAGGAAGACCAATGAAGAATTGATGCCTTTGAATTATGGCATTGGTGAAGAATATGGAATATACCATGGACTAACAGAAGAACGAATAAATCTGTCTTGGAAAAAGTACAGCCAGAATGCTCCTTAGAAGTGAGGATGGCAAGACTTCATCTCAAGTATTTCAGACATTTTATCAGGAGGGACCAGTCCCTGGAGAAAGGCATCATGCTTGGTAAAGTAGAGGGTTGGCGAAAAAGAGGAAGACCCTCAACGAGATGGATTGACACAGTGGCTGCAACAATGGGTTCAACACAGCAACGATTGTGAGGATGGTGCAGGACTGGGCAGTGTTTCATTTTGCTGTACATAGGATCACTAAGAACTGGAACCTACTGGACAGTACCTAACAACAACCATAAATTATACAACCTTCTTGCTAAGAAGGAAGTAATTAAGGCATTTCGTGAAGATTTAACCTGCTCCTCTCATTCGCTAGTTTAGCTTTTGGGTCTTTCAACTATACCTTGTCAATTTTTTCAGACTTAACTTCCATTTATCCCTAGATGAACTGAGAGTGGGATTGGGGTGGGACAGAAGGGTCCAGTCAATGACTGGTTTTCTTTTCCTCTCCATTCTTTAAAAAATATTTTGTTGTGTTTTAGATGAAAGTTTACAGCAAATTAGGCTCCCGTTTAGCAACTTTTATACAAATTGTCTCATGATATTGGTTATACTTTTCACAATATGTCAGCATTCTCATTATTCCCATTCTGTTTGCTCTATGTCCATTGATCTAGCTTCCCTTCCCCTTCTTGCCTTCTCATCTTTGTTTTTGGGTAAATGTTGACCATTTGGTCTCATATAGTTGATTGATAAAGGGAGCACATTATTCACAGGTGACATTGTTTATTTTATAAGCCAATCTATTATTTGGCTAAAAGGTGACCTCTAGAAGTAGCTTCAGTTTCAAATTCAAATGGTGTCCCAGGGTGATAGTCTCAGGAGTTCCTCTGGTCTCTATCAGTCCAGTAAGTCTGGCCTTTTTTAGGGATATGAATTTTTTTCTACATTTTTCTTCCCATTCGATCCAGAACCTCCTATTGTGTTCCTGATCAGAATGGTCAGTAGTGGTAGCCAGATGCCATCTAGTTCTTCTGATTTCAGGCTAGAAGAGGTCATGGTTCATGAGAGCAACTAGCCCTGTGGACTAGTTTCTTCTTTGAGTCTTTGATTTCCTTCCTTCTCTTTTGCGCCAGAGGAAGAGCGATCAATAGTTGTATCTTAGATGGCCACTCCCAAGCTTTTAAGACCTCAGACACTACTCACCAAACTAGGACGTAGAACGTTATCTTTATGAACAAAGTTACGCCAATTGACTGAGTTTTCCCACAAGACTATGGTCCTAAGCCCTTTAACTCTGTAAACCAATCCTGTGAAGTGTTTGGATATATCTAGAAAGTCTCCATAACTGTCTCCCTTTGTGCTTTGTTATATATATGAACACATATGCAGCACACACAAACATGAATATACATTTGCCTACAGATATGCTAATACATGCACACACCTACTCACAGATAACTTCCTATACACATATATGCATCCATATCTACCTATGTAACCACGCACATAGCTTTGGTTGTTATTACTGTTGCTGCAAAACTGTATATGTTTTAGCATTTACTGAAATTGTCACTTTTTCTCGTGTACTTTTTTAGTGTCCTCATTTACTTTGGCCTAGTTGTGCAGACTTCACCCATATTTGGTATTGTTGTTCCCATCACCAAAAATAACAAGTGTCTGCTATCTAGAAAGTGATTCTCTCTCTCTTCCCCTCCTATCCCTGGTAACCACCAAAGAACATTCCTTTCTGTGTGTATACCTATTCTTGACTTTTTATAGTAGTGAGATCATACAATATTTGCCCTTCCGTGATTGACTTATTTCATCCTACAGATTCATCCGTGCTATAAGATGTTTTTCTCCTCATGATTCTTCATAGTTGTGTAGTATTCCCTTGTATGTATGTACCACAATTTGCTTATCCATTCTTCCAGTGATGGGCATTTAGGTTGTTTCCATCTTTTTGCTATTGTGAATAATGCTACAATGAATATAGGTATGCGTATATCTATTCATGTCACTGCTTTTATATCTTTTGGATATTGTCTTAGTTATCTAGTGCTGCTATAACAGAAATACCACATGTGGATAGCTTCAACAGACAGAATTTTATTCTCTCACAGTCTAGGAGGCTAGAAATCCAAATTCAGGGCATCAGCTCCAGGGGAAGGCTTTCTCTCTCCTTCGGCTCTGGAGGAAGGCCCTTGTCATCAATCTTCCCCTGGTCTATGAGCTCCCCTGCACAGGAACCTTGGGTCCAAAGAATGTGATCTGCTCCTGGCACTGCTTTCTTGGTGGTATGAGATCCCCCTGTCTCTCCGTTTGCTTCTCTCTTTTATCTCTTGTAAGATAAAAAGTGATGCAGGCCACATCCCAGTGAAATTCCCTTTACATTGGATTAGGGATGTGGCCTGAGTAAGGGTGTTACATCCCACCCTAATCCTCTTTAACATAATCTGATCTTGCCACAGGCAGAGATTAGGATTTACTACACAAAGGAAAATCACATCAATCATAAAATGAAGAACAGCCACACAATACTAGGAATCATGGCCCAATCAAGTTAACACACATTTTGGGGGGACACAATTCAGTCCATGACAGATATATATCTAGGAGTAGAATTGCTAGATCATAAGGTAGTTCTATTTCTAGATTTTTGAGGAAGTGCCATACTGTTTTCCATAGTGGTGTACCATATTACGATCCCACCAGTAGTGTATAAGAGCTCCAATCTTCCCAAAGCCTTGACAGCATTTGTTGTTTTCTGTTTTTCTTTTTTTTTTTAATCAGTGCCATTTTTGCAAGGGTTATAGATTATTATTTACAGACCGTACTAGAGTTTTTTGCAAAAAAGATCTACATCTATAATAAACTATCCACAATCCAGGAATTATCTCAAGGAAATATTATTGCAGTTTGAAACATTTTTCCTCACTTTATTAACTAGCACCTTAGTAACTCACACAGTTATAACATAATGAAAACAACATTATAACTTAAAAAAAAAAATCCCTGGTTGGTTTGGAAATCAAAACCATATGCCCTGGGTTGTGTGTTTACAATGGTGAGAGAGAGCCGCACTTCCTATGAAGACCTAAACAACTGCAGGAAGTGCTTTCAACCCCTCAGAGCAGCTGGACAAATCCAAGGCATTTGCCTTACTTCCCCCTTCTTATTCTATTTCTTCTGTGTTTCTTCATAGATGAAATCCTTGCCCAATTTGAGAAATACTAGTGTCAGCATCTGACCTAAGCAAATTATGATCTAGATAAAATTGTTAATTAAAATTGGAAGCAAATCCTCTTTCTGTTTTAATAATTATTGTCATTAATGCTTACTTGATCAGTTTTGTTGTCTGTATTAAAAAGGGAGGTAGAGAGTGTTGCATGAGTTGTGAAAATTCTATGGAACAGTCACAGAAGTACAGATATGGTTCTTTTCTAGAAAATTCTGTGTCAATAGGGAAAATGTGAGGATGCACAAGTTATGGTTCTGTATCTTAGAAACAATTAATTCCTAAATAAAATACTTGCTTCCAGATGACCATGTTAAATTTTTTTAATTTTATTTCTCAGATATCTGGCTTTCTACTTTGAAACATTTTACTCTCCATGTAGAAATGTATGATGTCTACTCTAAACTTTTAATTATTCCCATAAAATTAATCACAATGTTTCAATCCTGAATCTTTGGCCATCTAGGGTGCTTGGTCCAAGATAGCTCCAGATGAAGCTTGTTTAAGCATTCAACCTAATGATTTATTCGTGATTTTGGCAGGGTTTCTCTCCTCACTCATTTCTGTCAATTTTTAAAATGTCAAGATCTAAGAGACTGATTCATATTTCAAATTTTATGTTTCCTTTTATGCCAAAGTTTTCTTAAACCAGAGTCACTCACTGTGAATCAGCACAAATCTGCCAGAACAGGGTTGCTGGTGGAAGAACAGCCCTCGGGCAGTTTCTCTGCAGCCGCCCTGGGAGGAGGGCTGTGTGAGGGAGATGAAGATCGCTTGTGCAACAGAGTCTTCTAGTTGTTTATCGGAGGCCGAGACTCTAGGGTGGCGCCATTTTCCTACAGATGCTCAACCAACTCATGTTGGTTGACTTACTGGCTTACTGACTAACTTCATTTGTACCCACTGGCTCACTGACTAACTTCACTACTACTCTCGTAGATACACGGACAGATCAGAACGTAGCTGTGCATTAGGAGAGCGAGTAAGCTATATACAACACGATCAATGTGTAAAAATGGAAATGCTGGTGAATATAAATGAAATAGTTGAATTAAATACGAAATAAGGGATTCCTTTGAACGAAAGCCATGGAGGTAATCAACTCCACGGTCACTTTTGTCTGACCATGTGTATTACACATACATTCCGTCTTTTAAAATGTATCTTCTTTATACGAAGTCAAGGCACTTTTCTTAAATCCATGCTATCTACTAGAAGCCATTGTTAGTTTAAAAAACAAAAATCGTCTATCTTTAAAAGTCTATGTTGCTTGGAGGTAATTTGAAATGCTATTTACCTTTCCAAATTCTCTTTATTGCCTTTTTTAAAATAATTTTTATTGTGCTTTAAGTGAAAGTTTACAAATCAAGTCAGTCTCTCACACAAAAACCCATACACACCTTGCTAAAAAAAAAAAAAAAAACTCCCAAATACTCTCCCCCTAATAAGACAGCCCGCTCTCTCCCTCCTCTCTCTCTTGTCGTGTCCATTTCGCCAGCTTCTAACCCCCTCCACCCTCTCATCTCCCCTCCAGGCAGGAGATGCCAACATAGTCTCAAGTGTCCACCTGATCAAAGAAGCTCACTCCTTAGTAGCATCCCTCTCCAACCCCATTGTCCAGTCCAATCCATGTCTGAAGAGTTGGCTTCAGGCACAGTTCCTGTCCTGGGACAACAGAAGGCCTGGGGGCCATGACCACCAGGGTCCTTTCAGTCTCAGTCAGACCATTAAGTCTAGTCTTATGAGAATTTGGGGTCTGCATCCCACTGCTTTCCTGCTCCCTCAGGGGTTCTCTGATGTGTTCCCTGTCAGGGCAGTAATCCGTTGTAGCCAGGCACCATCTAGTTCTTCTGGTCTCAGGATGATGTAGTCTCTGATTCATGTGGCCCTTTCCTTCGCTTGGGCTCGTAATCACCTTGTGTCCTCGGTGTTCTTCATTTTCCTTTGATCCAGGTGGGTCTCTACTATCTAATAAGTGAATGCCCCTCTCCCACCCTCCCTCCCTCCCCCTTCTCGTAATCACAAAAGAATGTTTTTCTCTCAGTTTAAATTATTTCTAAAGTTCTTAATAATAGTGGTCTTATGCAATATTTGTCCTTTTGCAACTCACTGATTTCACTCTGCATAATGCCTTCCAGGTTCCTCCATGTTATGAAATGTTTCACAGATTCCTCACTGTTCTTTAACAATGCATAGCATTCCATTGTGTGAATATACCATAATTTATTTATCCATTCATCCTTTGATGGGCACCTTGGTTGCTTCCATATTTTTGCTATTGTAAACAGTGCTGCAATAAACATAGGTGTTCATATATCTGTTTGTGTAAAGGCTCTTATTTCTGTAGGATATATTCCAAGGAGTAGGATTGCTGGACCCTATGATAGTTCTATTTCTATCTCTTTAAGGAAGTGCCAAATCGATTTCCAAAGTTGTTGTACCATTTGACATTCCCACCAGCAGTGTAGAAGTGTTCCAATCTCTCCACAGCCTCTCCAACATTTATTATTTTGTGTTTTTTTTGATTAATGCCAGCCTTGTTGGAGTGAGATGAAATCTCATTATACTTTTGATCTGCATTTCTCCAAAGGCTAATGATTGTGAACATTTCCTCGTATATCTGTTAGCTACCTGAATGTCTTTAGTGATGTGTCTATTCATATCTTTTGCCCATTTTTTAATTGGGTTATTTGTCTTTTTGTAGTTGAGATTTGCAGTATCATGTAGATTTTAGAGATCAGGCACTGATCAGAAATGTCATAGCTAAAAACTTTTTCCCAGTCTGTAGGTAGTCTTTTTACTCTTTTGGTGAAGTCTTTGGATGAGCATAAGTTTTTGATTTTTATGAGCTCCCAGTTATCTAGTTTTTCTTCTACATTCTTTATAATGTTTTCTATACTGTTTATGCCATGTATTAGGGCTCCTGATGTTGTCCCTATTTTTTTCTTCCATGATCTTTATCTTTTTAGATTTTATATTTAGGTCTTTGGTCCATTTTGAGTTAGTTTTCGTGCATGGAGTGAGGTATGGTTCTTGTTTCATTTTTTTGCAGATGGTTATCCAGTTATGCCAGCACCATTTGTTAAAAAGACTGCCTTTTCCCCATTTAACTGTTTTGGGGACTTTGTCAAATATCAGCTGTTCATATGTGGATGGATTTATGTCTGGATTCTCAATTCTGTTCCGTTGGTCCATGTATGTGGTGTTGTACCAGTACCAGGCTGTTTTGACTACTGTAGTGGCAGTATAATAGCTTCTAAAATCAGGTAAAGCAAGGTCTCTCACTTCGTTCTTTTTCAGTAATGCCTTATTTATCTGGGGCCTCTTTCCCTTCCATATGAAGTTGGTGATTTGTTTCTCCATCTCATTAAAGGATGTCTTTGGGATTTGGATCGGAATTGCCTTAAATGTATAGATCACTTTTGGTAGAATAGACATTTTTATAAAGTTAAGTCTTCCTATCCACGACCAAGGTATGTTCTTCCACTTATGTAAGTCTCTTTTGGTTTCTTGCAGAAGTGTACTGTAGTTTTCTCTGTATAAGTCTTTTACATCTCTGGTAAGATTTATTCCTAAGTATTTTATCTTCTTGGGGGCTACTGTAAATGGCAGTGATTTGGTGATTTCCTCTTCGATGTTCTTTTTGTTGGTGTAGAGGAATCCAACTGATTTTTGTATGTTTATCTTGCATCCCGATACTCTGCTGAACTCTTCTATTAGTTTCAGTAGTTTTTTAGAGGATTCCTTAGGGTTTTCTGTGTATAAGATCATGTCATCTGCAAATAGAGATACTTTTACTTCTTCCTTGCCAGTCTGGATGCCCTTTATTTCTTTAGTTTAATTGTTCTGACTAGGACCTCCAGCACAATGTTGTGTAAGAGTGGCGTTAAAGGGCATACTTGTCTGTTTCCCAATCTCAAGGGGAATGCTTTCAGGCTTTCTCCATTTAGGATGAAGTTGGCCATTGGCTTTGTATAAATGCCCTTTATTATGTTGAGGAATTTTCCTTCTAGTCTGATTTTGCTGAGAGTTTTTATAATGAATGGGTGTTGGACTTTGTCGAATGCCTTTTCTGCATTAATTGATAAAATCATGTGATTCTTGTCTTTTGTTTTATTTACGTGGTGGATTACATTACTTGCTTTTCTGATGTTGAACCATCCCTGCATACCTGGTATGAATCCCACTTGGTCATGGTGAATTATTTTTTTTGATATGTTGTTGAATTCTATTGGCTAGAATTTTGTTGAGGATTTTTGCATCTACATTCATGAGGGATATAGAATTTTCTTTTCTTGTGGTGTCTTTACCTGGTTTTGGTATCAGGGATATGGTGGCTTTATAGAATAAGTTTGGTAGTATTCCGTCCTCTTCTGTGCTCTGAAATACCTTTAGCAGTAGTGCTGTTAACTCTTCTCTGAAAGTTTGGTAGAACTCTGCAGTGAAGCCATCCGGACCAGGGCTTTTTTTTTGTTGGGAGTTTTTTGACTACCTTTCCAATCTCTCCTTTTGTTATGGGTCTATTTAGTTGTTTTACCTCTGTTTGTGTTAGTTTAGGTAGGTAGTGTGTTTCTGGGGATTCATCCATTTCTTCTAGGTTTTCAAATTTGTTTGAGTATTGTTTTTCATAGTAATCTGATATGATTCTTTTAATTTCAGTTGGGTCTGTTGTAATATCACCCCTCTCATTTCTTGTTCAGGTTATTTGCTTCGTCGCCTGCTTTTCTTCTGTCAGTTTGGCAAGTGGTTTATCAATTTTGTTGATTTTTTCAATTGTTCTTCTGTTTTCTATTTCATTTAGTTCAGCTCTAATTTTTATTATTTGTTCTCTTCCAGTGCCCGTGGGTCTCTTTTGTTGCTCTCTTTCTATTTGTTCAAGTTGTAGGGATAATTCTTTGATTGTGGCCCTTTCTTCTTTTTGTATGTGTGCATTTTTTTATACAAATTGTCCTCTGAGCACTGCTTTTGCTCTGTCCCAAAGGTTCTGATAGGAAGTGTTTTCATTCTCATTGGATTCTCTGAATTTCTTTATTCCATCCTTAATGTCTTCTATAACCCAGTCTTTTTTGAGCAGGGTTTTGTTCAGTTTCCAAGTGTTTGATTTCTTTGCCCTGCTTTTCCTGTGATTGATTTCCACTTTTATGGCCTTATGGTCAGAGAAGATGCTTTGTAATATTTCAGTGTTTTGAATTCTGCTAAGGCTTGCTTTATGACCTAATATGTGGTCTATTCTAGAAAATGTTCCATGTGCACTAGGAAAGAATGTATACTTGGTTGCTGTTGGGTGGAGTGTTCTGTATATGTCTACTAGGTCAAGTTGTTTGATTGTGGCATTTAGATCTTCCATGTCTTTATTGAGCTTCTTTCTGGATATTCTGCCCTTCACCGAAAGTGATGTGTTGAGTCTCCTACTATTATTGTGGAGCTATCTCACTTTTCAATGCTGATAGAGTTTGTTTTATGTATCTTGCATCCCTGTCATTGGGTGCATAAGTATTTAATATGGTTCTATCTTCTTGGTGTTTTGTCCTTTAATCATTATATAGTGTCCTTCCTTATCCTTTCTGATGGATTTAACTTTAAAGTCTATTTTGTCAGAAATTAATATTGCCACTCCTGCTCTTTTTTGATTGTTTTTTGCTTGATATATTTTTTCCATCCTTTGAGTTTTAGTTTGTGTCCTTAAGTCTAAGGTGTGTCTCTTGTAGGCAGCATATAGACGGATCTTGTTTTTTAATCCATTCTGCCACTCTCTGTCTCTTTATTGGTGCATTTAGTCCATTTACATTCAGGGTAATTATGGAGAGGTATGAATTTAGTGCTATCGTTTTGATGTCTTTTTTGTGTGTTGACAGTTTCTTTTTCCCACTTGATTTATATGTGCTGAGTAGATTTTCTTTATATATTGTCCTTTCCTCATATTTGTTGTTATTGATTTTATTTCTGCTGAGTCTGTATTTTTCCCTTGTATTTTATTTTGATGTGTAGGATAGTTTGTCTCCTTTGTGGTTACCTTATTATTTACTCCTATTTTTCTAAATTTATAACTAACTGTTATTTCTTTGTATCGCCGTATTCTTCCTCTCCATATGGAAGGTGTATGATTACATTTCTTAGTCCCTCTTTATTATTTTAATGTTGTCTTCTTTTATATAATAACATCACCATTACCCTGTGTTGGACTTTTTCTTTCTTTCTTTTAATCTTGTTTTGTTTTTTTGGATTTCCCTGTCTGGGTTGACTTCTGGTTGCTCTGCCCAGTGTTCTAGTCTTGGGTTGATACCCGATATTATTGATTTTCTAACCAAAGAACTCCCTTTAGTATTTCTTATAGTTTTGGTTAGGTTTTTACAAATTCCCTAAACTTGTGTTTATCTGGAAATGTCTTAATTTCACCTTCATATTTAAGAGACAGTTTTGCTGGATATATGATTCTTGGCAGGCAATTTTTTTCCTTCAATTTTTTAAATGTGTCGTCCCATTGCCTTCTTGCCTGCATGGTTTCTGCTGAGTAGTTGGAGCTTATTCTTATTGGCTCTCCTTTGTAGGTGACTTTTTGTTTATCCCTTGTTGCTCTTATAATTCTCTCTTTATCTTTGGTTTTGGCAAGTTTGATTATAATATGTCTCGGTGACTTTCTTTTAATGCCTACCTTATGTGGAGCTCGATGAGCATCTTGTATAGAAATCTTCTCATCTTTCATGATATCAGGGAAGTTTTCTGCCAACAGATCTTCAACAATTCTCTCTGCATTTTCTGTTATCCCTCCCTGTTCTGGTACTCCAATCACTTGTAGGTTATTTCTCTTGATAGAGTCCCACATGAATCTTAAGTTTTCTTCTTTTTTTTTTTAACTCTTTTATCTGATTTTTCTTCAAATATATTAGTGCCAAGCAATTTATCTTCAAGTACAGAAATTCCAGCTTCTACTTGCTCAGTTCTGCTCCCCTGACTTTCTATTGAATTGTCTAATTCTGTAATTTTATTGTTAATCTTCTGAATGTCTGATTGCTGTCTACGGATTTTTCCAGCTTACTAAACTTTTCATCATGTCCCTGAATAATCTTCCTAATTTCTTCAGTTGCTTTATCTGTGTGTTTCTTGGCTTGTTCTGCGTATTGCCTCATTTCCTTCCTGATGTCTTGAAGGGTTCTGTATATTAAACTTTTGTATTCTGCATCTGGTAATTCCAGGAATGCACTTTCTTCTAGAAGATCCCTGGATTCTTTGTTTCGAGAGCCTTTTGAGGTAATCATGGTCTGTTTCTTTATGTGACTTGATATTGTACTGTTGTCTCTGAGCCATCCGTAAGTTATTGTATTAGTTTATGCTTGCTTACTGTGTCGTAGCTCCTTGCTTTGTTTTGTTTTGGTATACCCCTATGGGTTGCTTGAGTCAGCTAGCTTGATTATTTTCACCTTTGGAGCTCTGGTGTCCTGTCCCCAGGTGGCTAGAGCTGTTATCAGGTATATCAGTCTAGGAGTCCATTCAATTTCTTGTATGAGTTCAGCTCAGGTTTCCAGGTAGCTGATCATCAAGTGTGTGGTACAGGCTCTGTCCTACAGTCTTAGAGGGGCAGGGGTGATTGTCATATATATCGGTGTCTGATTGTACCAGGGGGTCATGCTCTGAACAAGGCTGGGGGCTGAGAACTGACCCCCAAGTGTCTCTAAAGAAAACACGTCTCTGTTCCCTGGAGTGTGCTGGTAGGTGGGTTCTGCAGAGGGACCATGGGCACCCAAAGTTTTTGGTTGTAAGGACTAGGAGGTACCAGTTATCTTTGGGCCCCTGTCACAGGTGGCTTGGTGACCTGAGTGGAGCTTCCAGTCCTTCGGCCCCTGATGTGGGTAGGTGAGGACCTTGTTTAATAGGCAAAGCAATGTCAAACGTCAAACACCCACCGCTCCGCCACACAGCTGAAATGGTTGGAGTCTGCCGACAAGGGCCTATTCTCCCGAAATAGGCCCACACAGGTCCATGCCAAAAAAAAAAAGGTACTCAAAGTCCAAGGACCTTTTATGCCTGGACAAGAGCTGCTTCTGTCCTGAGCTCCCCTGGTTAGTGAATCTGGCAAATTATCTTTTCCCCCAACTGTGAATTTATTCCTTCTCCGAGGCTGGGAAGATGGCTCTAGGTGCTCAGTAGGGCCTATCTCAGGCCCAGGGAAATCAGCTGCTGAAGTCGGCTTGGGGGTGGGGGGCACATTAAAATATACACAAGGGCTCAGCTTTTGCTGACAGCACCATGCTTCTCTGTTTCCGGAGGTATGAGTAGGCTATGTGGTTGGCTGCTTCTCCCTGAGGAAACTGCGGCCGAAGGCTAGTACCAGCCGGCCGCCACCACCGTCGCCATTCTGGGAATGGTGCCTGAGAGCTCCCCGCAATTCAGGTCTGGTAACTCCTCTCCACTTCTGAATGGTCTCTTCCTTCCCCTGCCCCTTAGTTCGTTCTCTAAGCTTCCCTTTGATGCTCAGGGCTCCCAGCTTGTCACAAATATACTCGTTTCACTTGTTTTTTCTGGTCTTTGTTGTAAAGAGGGCTCGCCGGAAGCGGCTATCTATTCTGCCATCTTGGCTCCACCTCACCTCTTTATTGCCTTTTTTAATGGTTGATTTCTGGGTGTCTTCTTCTCCCTTTTATGCAACTCTCTCTCTTACATTTTCTGCAGGTGGATGTTTTTCTTCTTTTTTATTTGACTCGTTCTCATTAAATAGGTGGAATTCGTAGTATTCTATTTACTATTTCTGTCTTGGAAACCCTGGTTGCATAGTGGTTAGGTCCCATGACTGCTAACCAAAGGGTCAGCAGTTCGAATTCGCCAGGCACCCCTTGGAAACTCTATGGGGCAGTTCTATTCTGTCCTATAGGGTCGCCATGAGTCATAATCAACTCGACCGCACTGGGTTTGGTTTTTTGTTTTTGCATTTCAGCCTTTGGGTGTTAAGAAATTTAGTGTATTCATGGGTGGTAGTTACTTTATGGGATTTTTGGTATGTCAGATATGCAGTATTCTTACGTATACCTGTTTTTGAGAAGTAAAAACTGCAATCTAACTTTGCATTGTGTCTTCTTCTATCAAATGGGTCGTATGCTGCTTAAAACAAAGTGTATTAATCGAAAGTGTCAAATGATTTATATATTCAGTAGTGATTTTATGATTAAAGTTCTAACTCATTACTGTGGAAAGAAAAATTTCAAATGTTTCACATTGAGTGCCATTGAGTGATATTTCAGTTTGGAGAGAAAAACCATAAGGGAATTATGATAGTCTAGGAGACCCAGAGAAAAAGGGGAAAACCCTCAATGATATGGTCTGACACAGTGGCTACAACAATGGGCTCAGGCACAGCAACGATTGTGAGGATGGCGCAGGACCAGGCAGCTTTTTGTTCTGTTGTACATAGAGTCATTATGAGTCAGAACTGACCTGATGGCACCTAACTAACTAGAAGAAACAAAACAGTTTATCTTTCCCCGAAGGAAAAGCAGAAACAAATATGACTAAGGGAATGAAAAAGAAGAAGTAAGGGATGGCAGAAAAATGGAATGGGTTGAAGAGTGTGGAAATGTGGCTGTGAAGGCTGAGGTAAGACAGAGCTTGGAGGGAGAAGTAGAGGAGCGTGAGGAATAAACACATGAGTGTAGAATATAGCAAAATTACAAGCCTGCACAGGCCAATCAACATAAATATGCAAGTCAAGGGAAAAAAATTCAAAATGGTTTGGATTTTAGAAGAGAAAAAATGCTAATGGAACACAGCACCTGATCAGATAATTGTTGACAAGACTTAGTGTAGAGTTCAGAAAGAGGATAATCAATGGATTCACTTGGGGGACAAATCCATGTATTTAATGAATTCATTTATGAAAGAAATTCTAAAATTATTTAAATATCTCTTCTTTTTATCAATAACAATTTTTTTTTCATGAATGGAACCAAAGGCATCACACAAAAAGTTGTGGCCCAAGTAAGTAAGCTTCCTGAGAACACCAAAATGCCTGTTGGGAAGAGCCAAGGCTGGCTCTCCATGACCAACATCTTCCCTCCAACAGAGCTGGCTGCCATGGGCTCCAGAGCATGTCCTGGCAATGAAGAACCTGGGTGACGGGTACCTTCTTGCCTAAGTGTGTCATTTTCAATACCAGTCAGCTCTTGGGGTCTGTTTATTCTTTTCTTGCTTATATATTTTGTTTACATTAGAGAGACAGTGGTTTACTACTCAGCCTCTGCGTTTTCTAAGAGAACTAACCGTTAGATACTCAGAATTTTATTTTTGTAGGAAATCACATGAATCCCACATTTCCCAATAACCCGAAAAAAAAATCTGTTGCCATCAAGTGGATTCCGACTCATACCTACCCTACAGGACAGAGTCGAACTGCTGTATAAGGTTTCCAAGGCTGTAATCTTTATGCAAGAAAACTGCCACATCTTTCTTTCGCAGAAAGGCTAGTGGGTTCAAACCACCAACCTTTCAGTTAGTGGTTGAGCACTTAACAACTGTGCCACCAGGGCTCCTTCTTCCCAGTAAGATTTTTCTTTTCATTTTCCTGCAGAGCTGATCAGGGACATGGATATATATATTTTTTAATTTCCCAGAGTTAAAACGAAAATATTAAAAATTTGGAATGTTTCAACATATTGTACACTTTCCCCTTGCCCCCTACGACTCCCCCCACCCCCTTTGTTTAAAAACTTCCTTGGCTTGACCAGTATTAATTATCTTATTGCACCTCTTTGGCTGCTTCTGGAAGTACTTATTTGGAAACCATAGTGACTCAGATGTCGGCTTAGACAGTGGAAGGTATTTACAACAAATTATGGGGCAGTGTTATTACGATGTATCAAGTTGTCTTTATAGCACAGGGTGGGCAAAGTTACTCAATGCAAAACACTCTAGGCAACTAGTAAATGCTTAATAGTACAATATTACTGGTGTTTCCTATGTAAAACTAAAATCCATTCCCATCGCGTTAGTTACGACTCATAGCAGCCCTATAGGACAGAGTAGAACTTCCCTATAGGGTTTCCAAGGAATGGCTGGTGAATTTGAGCTGCTAGCCTTCTGGTTAGCAGCCGTAGGTGTTAACCACTGTACCACCAGGGCTCTTATGTCATATAGATAGATCTTGTTGTTGGTAGGTGCTGTTGAGTTGATTTTCAACTCTCGTAGACAGAGTAATTACCACCCCTTTCTTCCACAGTGTTCCTGGATGGGTTTGAACTGCCAACCTTTCAGTTAAGAGCTGAGTGCTTTACCACTGCATCACTAGGGCTCCTTCAGCTTAGCTCTGCTGACTCCAAATCCAGGGCTCTTTCTGTCTTATTCCACTATGATGCTGGCCAGGGACTGAGCTGTCTCAAAGGATTCCCCAGGCAGGGGACATAAGACTATGGACACCTGGAGGCCAGGAGAAAGCAGAGCTTGATGGAGAGAGAGTGAGACTACAAGTGGCCAGGGCAGAGAGAAAGGAAATGAGCATGAAATAAAAACACAGTTTGCCTATTAAATGTGCTCAAATATGAAACTTCTTTGAAAGCGTTCTACAAATATTATTTCTAAACTATGCCTGGTCCTAGAAGAGAGAAAAGAGGATTATAACTCCCTTCTTTTTCTCTCTGCTTCATCATCTATCATAGGGGCGCTGGCTGAGTCTCAGAACAAAGACTTGTGAATAGGACAGGGTTAGGTAGTGGCTAAGAGTTGGGGTTTTTTACCAAACTTTTCAAGTTTGAAATTCCCGTCTGTCACTTGGCCGGTAGTGTGTTCTTGGGTAAATTCCTAAACCTAAGTCCCAGTTTCCTATCTTTAAAATGGAGACAAATTACTGCCTCTCAGGGTTTGGGTGAGAATTAAATGAGCTCATCCATGTGATGTGCTTAGCTGAGTGTCCAGAACATACCATAAAAGCCAGTGAGGGTTAGCTCCTCTTCCTAACACAATTAGTTCAGTTGCAGGTGAGATAAACAACTTTTGGGGAACAAACTTGGTAATCTTTTCATGCTGAATAATATTATTTCTATGGAAAAAAGGCATTCTGAATTTTAACAACCTATCAATGAGGTTCTGTGTAAGTTGTGGGCTAAGAAAGAAGTGGTGTTGGTCTTAATTTTTTAATAAGTATAGTTAATGGCATGCTATAACTTGTTTAACCAATGTAAATGGAACCAAAGAGAGATGGGGTGGATATTCCACATGGTAGAGATGGAAGAAAAATATTAGTAAGAATCACAGTTCATCCCTTTAGCTGTACCTATATTGTGAGAACTCTACTAACTGTGTTAATTCTAAAATCCAGCCATTTAGAAGAATTAGAAAGTGGTTTGAGTATACATTTGTTCTCCTCCTTAAGGGTTGAATACTGTGCCATAGAAAAGAATTGTCTCTGTTTTCTTCCACAGGATAAAGAAGAGGAAAGGACGATCCACCTGGAAGATTTCAGGATTTTCCACTTGGCCTGTTGGGTCAATAAGTGCTAACATGGAATCATCTTCAGTAACCTCTAGAATGGCCTTATGGATTATCTTGGAGACCACGAGGCCTCCTCCTGCCGCTATGCCAGACAAGTTAGCCACTGAGGGGTCCAAGATATCAGTCATTCCCAATGCCACCAATATGGGAGTGAGGTCTTCCTGGCACCCTTCCAGCCTGAGCCGGGGCAGGTGCAGATCCACAGCCGTGTCTTCCATGTTGGCTGAGCTGATCCAGGTTTTTAGTTTCTCATAAGTGATTTCTCTGGTGACCTATGAAAAGAAAGCAGGAAGGAAAATGCAAGCGAATTTTATTTAGAAAATAAAGTATACTAAAATGGAAGATATACTAAGGGCGGGAGGTGAGGCTATGAATAGGTAAAGCGACTTCTCACTGCCATTTGGAAAGCAGATTCTAAGCATTGTGTCTGATACATCAGAGCAAGTGGCGAAAATGCAGTGTGTGCAAGAATCGAAGCCCAGAGCATAGAGCCTTGGAGTCTAAAAGTCATTTGTAAAAAAACAAAAATAATTACCATGGGGAATTTCTATTTTTCTTCCTCTATGAAAAAAAAATGCCTCTATAAATTGTACAACTTATATATTATAATTGTATACTTTATATAAATGCCTCCCTTTTCCATTGGTCACAGTAAAAGATGCCTTTGGAACCTGAGATCCTCCAACTCTGACAACATGAATTAAATTTTAGACAGACCAAAATAATTTCCTACTGCAACTCAACCCAAAATTCTCATTAGTCAGATATTCATAGAGATGGAATTTATATGAAAGTAACATTTGTAGATCATTGTTGTGGTTGTTAGTTGCTCTTGAGTTTGCTCCAATTCATGGTGACCCCATATACAAAAGAACAAAACATTGCTCAGTTCTGTGCCGTCTTCATGATCATTAGCATGTTTGAGTCCATTGTTGCAGCGATTGTATACTGCCTTCCAGCCCAGAGGGCCCATCTTCTAGCGCTATATCAGACAACATTTGTTGTGATCCATAAGACTAATTTTTGAAACTAGATCACTAGACCTTTCTTCCTAGTCTGTCTTAGTTTGGAGGCTCAGCTGAAACCTGTCCACCATGGTTGATCCTGCTGGTACTTGAAATACAGGTGGCATAGCTCCCAGCATCATAGCAACATGCAAACCAGCACGCCACAGTACCACAAACTGATAGACAGGTGGTGATTTCTAGATCATTAGAACCAAATGATCTTCAATTTGATAGAAACCTTGGAGGATTCTTTTCTGCAGTATTTGTGACACCCATGAAGCATCTTCCTGAGATGTTCTCAGGCTGGTGACCACTTCAAAATGAAACAACCTGGATCCCTGGTTGCACAGCTCAGCTTGCAAGAAAGGCCTGCCCCATACTGAGCAGAAATCTGCTTCCCTGTAATTTCTACCTGTTAGTTTTAGTTTTTGGAGCCCTGGTAGTGCAATGGTTAAGCACTTGGCTGCAAACTGAAAAGTCAGCTGTTCAAACCCACCCAGCAACTCTGTGGGAGAAAAGACCTGGTGCTCTGTTCCCATAAATATTGCAGCCTAGGAAAGCCTAGTTCTAGTCTGTCACATAGGGTCGCTATGAGTCAGAATCGACTGAACTGCACACAACAACAACAGTTTTAATTCTCAGTCTGGGAGCCATACAAAATCAGTCCATTCCTTTTTCCATATGACAAACAAATATTTTAATAAAATCAGCATATTCTCAAAGTCACTTCTTTTTTCATCAACCATTTTCCACACCACATCTTTTCTGGCTTCTCCTCATTCCAGTTGTCTCTGGTTGCAGGGACTTATGTAGATTATTTTGGGGACAGAATCTATTGGGAGGCAGGCATCCCAGATACCAACCAATGTAAACCTCAAGGAAAAAAATCATTTTGTGTGGGGTTGACATTCACCATATTCCAATGAGTAACCATCTTCAATTCTTCATCATTGAAGAAACCTGGGATGACTGTCCCCCATCCACAGTGGTGAAGAAATGTTAAGCATTCTAACATGAGAAAATTAGGTGGCTATGAAGATCTAGACTACTTTCCCCAACTCCTTCCTCATTAAGGTCATTACAGCAAGCTGTAAATGCACTTCAGAGACATTTTTCAGAGCTCTTAATATTTTTTTTTAGTGTCACATTTTTATGACCCAGGTCAAGCCTATTAAATTTCAGCCACAAAGTATTGATACGGTAACTATGTACATGGTCTTAGATGGATTCCAGTTCATTGACTTTTCATAAGATCATAAAATTTGAGAGCTAGAAAGAATCCTAGAAATCATTTACTTTGCCCCTCATTAAAGCCCTTCATTGCATGGATAAAATAACTGAGGTCTGGAGAGGTTGAATGGCTACCTGTTGTCCTGTAGTGAGTTTGTAGCAAAATTATGGTTAAATTGCAACTGCTACAAATTATGGTTTAGTTCTAATTCTGTTACCCACCCATTCACTGTTTTTCACACTGTCTAGCCATGGAAAGGAGCCCTAGTGGCATGATGGTTAAGCACTCAGGTGCCAACCGAAAGGTTGGGTGTTCGAATCCACCAGCTATTCCATGGGAGAAAGACCTGGCGATCTGCTTCCACAAAGATTAAAGCCTAGGCAACCCTATGCAGCAGTTTCTACTCTGTTACATAAGGTTGCTATGAGTCAGAATTGACTCAATGGCACACAACAACAGTCATGGAAAAGGAAGATAATAATAATATTAATTAGCAATAATAACTCAAATCTCACTTTGTTAGAGAGGTTTTCCATGATCATCCTTATAAAATAGATGTGCCCCAAGCCTATCACTCTCTACCTCATTTACATATTTTATTTTTCTTCATAAAAATATAAAAATCATATTATTTCTATTTTGGTTTATTTGTGTGTGTGTGTCTGTATATGTAAATGTATGTATGTATGTGTATGTATGCATAGGAGCTGAGATTTTGATTTTAAGCCGTGGCCTTGGTAAATCTGAGCAGGCATTTGGACACCACACTTGGAGTGGGCTGAGAAGCCAGAGAATGGGGTCCGATGATGTTACAGACACTAATTTGCTATGAAATCTTGAGCGAATACTACATTGGCTTAGTCTCCAGGTTTCCTCCTCTGACAGATGGGCAACCAGTGCCTGCCTAGCTGGCTTCACAGAATGAGCAAGGATCCTTGCAAGCAAGGATGAAGAAAGGATGAGGGAGGATGAGGAGTCCTCAACAAGAGGGAAGCAGGTGGGAGTGGCACTGGACTCCGGCAAATATTTTTAAAAAAAGCAGACAAATGGAGGAAATACAGGAGTTTAAAGAAAGCAGCTGAGAAATTGTTAGATCCATTGCAATGCCAACCATAAGAACACACAATGGAACAGGGGGGTCCATGTGGCTCAGAGGAAAGTACTAGAGAAACAAGAAAAAAGAAAACAGTGAGTGTTGAGCCTGCCTTGAGCGTTGGTGGAAATAGATTCAGTTGATTGGTGGCAGGTCTGAAAGAGATGCCAAGGTGTAGTATATTCAAAAAAAAAAAAAGCATGTAAAACAACAAGCAAAAATCCTCTGAGGACCAAAGGAGAAAATGCATGTGACTATGCTTTAAAATCTGGTCGTGTAGTGGTTAAGAGCTATAGCTGCTAACCAAGAGGTCAGCAGTTCGAATCCACCAGGCGCTCCTTGGAAACTCTATGATAGGGTTGCAATGAGTCAGAATCCACTTGATGGCAACAGAGATTTTTATGTTTTAAAAACCTAAAACTTTTACAAATTACAAGCAATATGCCTTAAGTGTGTTGATATTTACTGAACTTTGCCTTGGAGAATCTGCTTATTTTTTTTCATGTATATAACCCTACCTGAAGTAGTTTAAACAAAAAGTAACCAGTTGCCATGGAATCCATTCGGAGTCATGGTGACCCCGTGTGTTTTCAGAAGTAGATGGCCAGGCCTTTCTTCTGAGATGTCTCTGGGTGGACTCGAACCTCCAGTCTTTGGGTTAGCAGCTGAGCACGTTAACTCTTTGCACCACCCAGGGACTCTCAATTGTCTAAGCAGTTCCTATCAAATCCCTCAGGTTCTCTGCATGTGTAATTCTCAAGCAGGGAGCCTTTCCCTTGTGGCAGTGACTGCAAAAGCTCAGCCCTTTACATGTCCCAGGCCCACGTTCTCTCTGGGTAGGACGATGACCATGCTCAGGTAACCCTCTGCGTCAGGCACCTCAAGAACCTGCACCTGAGGCTGCTTTATGGAGCCCAGCTTGAAGCGACCCTGCAGCCACATCATCTGCACAGGTTTGCTCTGGGACTGCAAAGAAAAAACAGAGAGTGACAAGGCCAGTCTTTTTTTTTTTTTTTTCATTTAAGACATACAAAATCTATATTTATATCTCTCCTGCAAAGTCATTGAGAGGAGATGACAAAGAATTTACCTTTCCACAGAAATATCTACGATTGATCATTAATGTGATGACTTAAAAAGGGTGAAAGCCTAAAGAAAGTATCGAAAACACCCCAAAACCAAACCCGTTGCTGTGAAGTCAATTCCGACTCACAGCAACTGTATAGGACAGAGTAGAACTGCCCCCATAAAAACCCAAAAACCCATTGCAGTTGAGTCGATTCTGACTCATAGCCACCCTATAGGATAGAGTAGAGCTGCCCCATAGAGTTTCCAAGGAGCGCCTGATGGATTCAAACTGCCTACCTTTTGGTTAGCAGCTGTAGCTCTTAACCACTACACCACCGGGGTTTCCAGAACTGCCCCATAGGGTGTCTGCAATCTTCACAGAAGCTGGCTGCCACACCTTTCTCTCACAGAGCAGCTGGTGAGTTGGGGAGTTCAAGACACTGACCTTTCGATTAAAAGCCAAGCCCTTTAACTACTGTGTCACTGGGGCTCCTTTAAGAAAGTAACTCCTGCAGTACAAAATGTTTAATTCTTCCCATTGATTACTTTTATTCAATGTAAATTTTTGATGCCCCCAAAACAAGCTGCCGTTGAGTCAACTCCTACTCATGGCAACTGCGTGTGTGTCGGAATAGAATTGTGCTCCACAGGGTTTCCAACGGTTGCTGTTTCAGAAGCTTTGCCAGGCCTTTCTTCTGAGGTGCTTCTGGATGGACTCGAACAGCAAACCTTTGGGTTATCAGCAAGCACGTCAACACTTTGGGCCACCCAGGGTCTTTTGATGCCCAGAACTAGTTAATTCACTCCGGTGGGCTGAGAAACATGCACACCTTAGGATCTTATCAGGGTAACCATTTTTAAAGGTCGAATCAGCCCTTTCAAGGATATAATTAGATATCTCTTCAGCGTGAGTAAAATCTGAGTTTAGTCAGCTAGACTAATTCACAGCATTGAACTGATTCTGGTCATCTTTGGAGTTACAAGATAGCTAAAGATGTAACAAAATGTTGAGTAAGTGCCATATAATGAGGCCAATTTATGGGAATTTAGCTTTGACTATACCAATTCTGCATATCTAGTGAAGGTAAGCTAATGGCCTGAAGGTGGCTTGTGAGAGAAAGCAGAGCCAAGATTGGCATCAAAGAGTTGTCACTAAGAGGCCTGCAAGCCTGCTTCAGAATTCCTTTCAAAAAAACTGAAAATCTGGTCTCGATATTTTCAAAAAATGTTAAAAGATTTTGTTAAGCTTGTCAGTGGGTTTTTTCTTTCCCACAACTTCACTGGGTTTTTTTTTTTTTTTTTTTTTTATACCATAGTTTTGCTTTTCTCTTTGAAATGCTAGTTAATAAGTTAAGGATGTCTGCAACAGAGGCTTTCATTATGTATGTAGAACAATGGACCAGATTTTACTGTGAAATAACAAATTCTGTTTTGTTAACTGTTTAGCAAAATCTGTTTGCTTTGGGGAATGCTTATTCTTTAGATATCTCTCTGTAAATCCTGCTAAAACATTCCCTCCATCTTATGTATCCTGGGGTTCCTCAACCAGGTTGATCCTTGGAAGGTCTTGGAGGACCTATTTAAAAATAGATATGCTCAAGCCCTTCTCATAAATTAGAATCTCCTGAAAGGTGGCTCTGGAATCCACATTTTTGAAAACACACACACACACACACACACATGCATACACAAACACACATATATATAATATAAATAAAAAAAATACATATATATAATTTCACTGTACTTTATGACCTCTAAATGTGATGGCACTATGCTTTGGAAAGATACTATTAGATACTTGCAGATATGACTGATAACTTTTGGCTGTAGGGTTATGTTTCTCCTTAAAGTTATTTGGTATTTATTTTACATGGAAAGTATATAAAACTTCTGCTATTTTTACAGTTGGCCACAACAAATTTTAAATTTACCTATAATTTCAAATATTTCTTGATGGGCTAGAGTAAATACATTTGATAGCATAGGGACTTCAATAATGGGAAGACTGTAGTTAGTGGAAGAGTAGCATACCTGGAACCTTTTATTTTGACTGTGAATTTTATTCATCAGTTTTGCTTTGCTTCTTAAGGAAATCACACGCATTTTACAAATGACCAGCCTCTTAGTTCTGCCAATGTGTGTTATAGTTCTCCCCCATCAGCTGACATCATTTCCAGTTTTCAATAAGTGAATTGCTTAATAAAGGTTTAAGCTTAGCCCTAACTCTGAACCTACTTTAAACCCTTTCAAGGACTCTATTTTACATAGGCTTTTTTTTTTTTTTAATTATACAACTGTACTGCTAAAAATAGCATTTCTATGTTTAAATAGGGTAAATATACTATGGAGAATCTAAAAGAAGGATTCAACAACAAAAGTCTTGCAAATCTAACTCTGCACTTCATTGATTATGTAGATAGGCTAGTCATTTGGGAATTAATCAGCCTACCTAAAGCCATAAATGGAGCCCTGGAGGCACAGTGGTTAAGAGCACCGCTGCTAACCAAAAAATCAGCAGTTAGAATTCACCAGCCACTCCTTGGAAACTCTATGGGACAGCTCTATTCTGTCCTATAGGGTTGCTATGAGTTGCAATCAACTCCCCTGCCACGGGTTTGGTTTGGTTTTGGTTAAAGGCATAAATAACTTATTTTAAGGGTAAAATTTTTGAGGATTTATTTAAGAGAAAAAGAAAATAAACCATGAGACTACCTCATCCAGCCTGAAAGTCATAGTTTTGGTTTGGTCCTTCTGAAATGCATGTTTCCAGTTTCCTCTGAAGGAGATGGCATTGACCAGCACCAACTGATCAGAAGACACAATGTCCTTGGATGATAAGAGGCCCTTGATTTCACCTTTGAGGAGGGAACACAGTAAGAGCTCACCTTAGAATTGTATTGTCACATAGTAACAGCATACTAGAGAACCTTATAATCATCCATGGAGTATGAACTATTTTCATTGATTTTGCTTCTGTTCTAGGTCCATTGTTAAGTAATTGACGCTCAATACCTTCAGATGAGGCAAAAAGACTCCTGAGCAAATAAGTAAAGCGCTCACAGTTCTTTATAGATGAGGAATGTAGGGTGCAGGAGAAAACAGAGTGAGTATATAACCTATCTGCTTATTTTATGACAATGTATAAAATTGTTGATGAAATTTTCTTGTTTTATACAGTTAATAAATGTTATACTGCTAATACGTCTTTGTACTCTACTGTCAATAAAATTCCTTCACAAATAATTTGGATTACAGATGGAGGAAAAACTCAAATGTAAAAGAAAGGACAATAAAAATCTAGCATGTTTTCTAACATGCACAATCTTAGAGTGACAAAGGCCTTCCTCCACAATTCTGGACACATAGAAGCTATGAATCGGAATCGACCCAATGACAATGGGTTTTAGAAGCTATAAGAGAGAAGACGGTCATATTTGACTATAAAAATTTTAAATTCATTTGACCAGCCATCTAGCTTCTGAGATCTAGCCAACAGATTGTACCAATACAATATTTTAGTATAGCTTAATAAATTGTGATCCATCTGTATCATAATTTTTTATGCAGCTGTTAAAAAAAAAAAAAAGAATTAGCTCTCAGCCAGTTGATATTGCAGGATTTCCACGCGTGAGAAATTACTAATTTCATCTGCATCTTCCCCATGAGGCAGGATGGTCTAGCATTAAGGGCATGGAATCTGGAGCTCAAATTCAGGTTCTCCCACCTACGAGTATGCAACCCTGATCAAGGAATTTAAACTTTCTAGATATCAGTTCCTTCGTCTGTAAAATGAGGATAATAATAGTATCTACCTCATAATCTTTTGGGTGAATGAAATAATAGATGTAAAACACTTCGAGAAGTATGTGACATCAAGTAGGCACCATGTAAGCATTTGCTATTACTACTATTGTACAAATAGCCTTCTGCGTTAGATATCCTTCCTGTTCATGTTAAGACATCTGATTAATTTAGGTAACTTGATTGATTCACCCAGCTAAGAAGTGGTCTATAGATACGAGTACATAAATCATTAATGTTTCATTTCCTGTGTCTCTCCTTTGAGTACCAAAAGAAAGAAGGAAGGAAGGAAAGGAAAGGAAAGGAAGGAAGCAATGAACAAACTAAGGAATGAAGGATGAAGGAACAGAGGGAGGAAGGAAGATTTAGGTCTCTCACCTTTTGTCTTGTTTTCAACCCATGAGTTTATTTGCATCCTGGCTTCTTCCACATTGTTTTTAAAATCCAAAACTTCAGGCTTCACTTTGTATAGCTGTTCAATACAGTCTAAATATTTCTATCCAGTAAGAATAGAAAAAGAAGAGACATAACAAATAAATTATAATTTTAATACACTTAGACCTTCATGGTAGGAATTAAAGGTTAATAGAAGCAGAAATATGTAAAACACTGTTATACAGAAGTAGGCCCAATTAAACAAACTATATGCCTTTTTCATGTTTGATACAGATATTTAAGTAAAATGAACAAATTACTGAAGTGTTATTTTAGCGACAAGGACATTTCTCTTTCTTTTCAACCTCAGATATTGTACTTCATACCCATAAGTGAAAAATTAGAATAATCAGTATTCTAAATCTGGAGTCCCAAAATATCAATTCCTTTTTGACTACTGATGTCAAAATCTTGTCAGTGCTGTTGTTTTTAATCATAAAATATGTCTAATATATATGTTTTATGATTATGAAACATAATTGAACTTGTTACAAACTGGCATCAGAATACCAGAATCCTAAAACCTTTTATAATTTTGGGGGCAAAATTTAAAAAATATATAATATCCTTTCTGTTCTATATATAGCATGTAACATATAATGATATATATGTTTTATGTGTACTTTATATTTTGATACATTTTGATAGCCCAAACAATGCAAGACTAGATTACATAAAGACAGGAATGAACGGTTTCTAGCTGCCTTACTTGTGGAAACCTGTTTTGTTTTGACTCACCGGGAGAAATGGACGGCCTGAATCTGCAAACATTCCACTTGCGATGTGAATTTGACTGTCATTGGACTTGCCGATTTCAGAGAGGAGGGTTTGGATGTATGAATGGACTCCTGTATCTTGTCCACACTAAGAGAAAAAAAAAAACACTTGAAAACGGGGGAACGTGGTATCCAGCACCTAAGTATCAACTGAGGTTAGATCAGAGGCTCTTCAGTCTGTATTAAACGAAACCAGTAACCAGTAACCCCATGTGTGTCAGAGTAGAATTCTGCTCCGTAGAGTTTCAGTGGCTGACTTTTTCAGAAGTAGAATCCCCAGGCCTTTCTTCCGAGGCACCTCTGGGTGGACTCAAACCTCTAACTTTTCAGTTAGCAGCAGGGTGCATTAAATATTTGCACCACCCAAGGACTCTTCAGTTTGCATTAACCCATTGCCGTTGAGTTGATTCTGATTTATAGCCACCCTTTTTTTTTTTATATATATAGGGTAGAGTAGAACTGCCTCACAGGGTTTCCTAGGTTGTAATCTTTATGCAAGCAGGTTGCCACATCTTTCTCCCATGGAGCCATTGGAGGGTTCAAACCACCCACCTTTTGGTTAACAGCCAAGTGCTTAACCATTGTACCACCAGGGCACCCCAGTTTGCATTACCCATTGCTGCTCAGTGAATTCCAACTCATAGCAACCCTATAGGACAGGGTAGAACTGCCCCCACAGGATTTCCAAGGAGCGGCTGATGGATTCAAACTGCTGACCTTTTGGTTAGCAGCCAAATGCTTAACCGCTGCACCACTAGGGCTCCACCAGTTTGCATTATGGCATGCTATTTCAGAAAAAATAAAATCAAAGACTACTCATTCCACTATTTGTACACATTGGAACTCTTCCATTTCACCAAAATGGGTAGCCTACCAATCTGATCACATGTGGAGATCATAACCACTTATCACGGCCACACTCACAAGTGTGCAGGACGACCCGGCACCGCCCCTGCCTGAGTCAGGACTTGCTTCGTCTCCTCCACCAGCTGGCCCAGGGCACACATCCTGACAGATTATTTTTAGCACTGTCGGCATCAGGGAAAAAAATGCTATATTTTGTAACATATATGAAATATGTAATAGGTTTACATAATAAAATTCAGGCAACAATGTTTGGTCTTATTAGCCCTACCATAGTGAATACTAGGGAAAGCCACATCTGCTGGGAAGCCATGGACCACCTTAGACAAATGAAGGTATGCATTACCTATTTTCCCTAGAAGTTACCAGCATGGAAAAACACTTAATAAAACTAGTAAAGGTAAACCTACCTTTATATAGTTACATTTTTCAAAAACGGTATTTGAGTGTTTGTGATTAGCATTCCTATTTTCATCTTCATTTTTTTTTTTTTGATTCTCAGTAAAAGAAAAAAGAAAACAGTTCGTATTTAATGAGTGCTCATTATGCCCAAGGCGTGGTTTGAAGCGCCTTGCGTCATGGATGATCTCTCTGGGCTGTTTTTGGGTTCCATTATGGAGTCTCGTAGAGAAGATTGTCCCTTCTACACTTTTTACTCAAGGAAGGGAACAGGCTTTCTTCTTAAGGACTAACAGTCTTTACCTCGATTTTTTGGACATTTTTCATTTTGTCACCTCTCGTTTCCAAATCTTCACGTGATAGATTCTTTGAATACAGCACATGTAGGAGTTGCTACACGTGGCTGCTAACCAAATGACAGTACGTATCTACAGTCTAAGCTCAGAGGAAGTCTGGAATAAGTACGCTGCTCATTTTCTTTAACCTTTAGCTCTTATGATGCATGCCATGAGAGAGGCAAAAAGAAAAGCCGAAACTCTATACCGACCTCTGCGTTTGAGAAATTTGCAGTTCTCCTTAATTCATCCAAGTGGAGCACCTACAATAGGGAAGCACAGAATTATTTTCAAAGGTTTTGCAAATGCTACTGCAAACGACCAGACGATGATCCAGCCAACCATTTACTTGCTATAAATGTTATGCTCTTTACATTTTTCTGAAGTATTTTGCATTCCTCTTTTCCCTTGTGTTTCTTAGTTTTGCTCCTCATTAAGGGAAAAAAAAAAGTTATTTCCAAGAGAAAAGGTGAGTCCACGAAATAAAATCTTTCAAGTGCTCTTGGGCAGGAGTCTAAGGGTTCGAGAGTTCTGGAGATGCGGTGTAGGTAGTATCTCAAAAAACAAAAAACAAACCCATTACTGTCAAATTGATTCTGACTCATAGTGACCCTATAGGACAGAGTAGAACCACCCCATAGGGTTTCCAAGGCTGTAATCTTTACGGAAGCAGGCTGCCACATCTTTCTCCCAGGAAGCAGCTGATGGGTATGAATCACAAAGCTTTCAATGCTCAACCACTGCACTACCGGGGCTCCTTAGGCACTACCTCGTTTAGATGAATATTTACCTTTATCATCTTTGTGATAGAATGTGAGCTGAAGGTTTAAAAATGTGTTCTAAAATAAACCCGGGCTCTCTCTTTTGTTTTGTCACTTAATTATATTCATCCCTGCATTCCAAGTTGTGAAACATAGTAGGAACCCCAAAAATATTTTTGGATGAAGACGGAATGATTGTGTGGATAAATGAATGAATCTTAATTTCATTTGCAGGCAGTCAATATCATCAGTCATTCACTGAGTAGACAAGAATTATTATTTGAACTCATGGATAGGTGGTCGTTTCAAATTGCTTTCACAACATTACCTGATTTGATGCCCATAGTATTCCTTCGAGGTTCCAGTGGTTGATACTATTTTCTCCACTACAAGTGAATGTTTCCTATAGTCCTACAGTCACAAGGCAACTTACTGACTCAGTTGAGGTCTTATCGTGGTTTCTTAAGGCCTTCATCAGAGAACAGCGGAAATAAAACATCGTAACTCCCCTCAAATATTTATGGGTGAGTGGTTTAAACATTTTTTGTGGTCCTGAGAGCAGAAATGGGGTAAAAACATAGTGTATCTAGGGCAGATATTATAGCTTTTCTAAAGTACGGGCAGAAAAGGGCTTCATCTGTTTGTGGTTTTTAAGAGCAGGAACATGATAAAGGAGCAACGGTTACCGAGAGGTAGACTTTAGCACAAGACAAGGAAGAACTTTCTAATATTTAGAGCTGTCTGAATGGTTATTAACAAGCTAACTCACACCATCCTGTTCTGCCTTATCAGAGGACTTCCAACAGTCTGAACAACCTGTTGTATGATGTGGAACAAAGGGACTTAACCACAGAGTACAGAGTTGGAATTTTGTGGCTTCTTCCAGTTCTGGGATGGCCTGAGAACAACATGAGGACATAACAAACAAAAAAAAAACATTGCTGTCAAGTCGATTCCAACTCACCGTGGCCCTATAGGACAGAGTGGAACTGCCCTATAAGGTTTCCAAGGCTGTAATCTTTATGAAAACAGGCTGCCACATCTTTCTTGTGCAGAGCAGCCTGGTGGGTTCAAACCACTGACTTTTCGGTTAGCAGACGAGCACTTAAACACTGTGTCACCAGGGCTCCTTGAGGACATAATATGGGTCCATAATTCAGGGACTCTGCATGAACAGTACCTCCTGGCATTGCTTCAATCGTCATCGTTGCCATCAAAGGAGCACAATTGTTGAACCTGGAATTCTGAGCACTTGGCCCAGTGTTTCAAAGTTGTAGGAGATGAGAAGATGAGAGATTTTTCTGCATTCTTTGCTAGAAAACCAAAAACCAAACCTGCTGCTGTTGAGTCAATTCCAACTTCTAGCGACCCTATAGGACAGAGTAGAACTGCCCCGTAGAGTTTCCAAGGAGTGCCTGGTGGATTTGAACTGCTGACCCCTTGGTTAGCAGCCATAGCACTTAACCACCACGTCACCAGAGTTTTCTCTGTGCTAGAAGCAGTAAGGAAAAAAATATTTGAGTTCCTTGGTTCTCTCCTAGATGAGTGACTATCAAAAGAGACAAGGAAGCATTTCCAGTCCCTCTTCCCTCAGCATGGTGGGCCACACTGTCTCTCCAGTTGCATCACCAGAAGCACACACAGGTGTGGATGGAGCCACCGGCCAGCTCACTGCCTCTCACACAGGAGGAGAGGGAGAGCGAGGAGTGGCTCTGTGCATCCTCATTCCAGGCAACTTGGAAAGATTCCTATAGCTTCCTCATTCTCAGCTATGTCTCCATCTCCACGAACATGCATTTACTGAGCACCTATTGTGGGTGAGACCTATTCTCCCAATGAATGCAAAGAGAATCAAATGGAACACAAGAGCTTTTACATTTAATTTTTCTTATGCTTAAAAACATTATTAAACTCAGAGTTGAACTCTAGCTTTTCAAATTAATTTCCAGTTTAAATAGGAATTGGGAGAAACCTTGTTCCTCTAGTTAATCATTCCAGTAAAATCAGGGAGCGATAGGCAAGGCATGTTGAAAGACCCCCACCAAGAAATATTGCTACCATTTCACCTGAAATTCTCTGTAGAGTTAAAGTTGTTGATTCCCTTGCAAATTTATGTAGACTATAAATTCTTCCCTTAGATTGTAAACTCCATAATATTCCTTATATGTTCCACATTTATTCATTTATTCAAACAATAACTATTTAGTCAACAGTCAACAGCAGCTTTGAAAGCCTCCTAAGGACTGGATCCTGGAGGTGGTGGGCACTTACTGTGCCTACGACACAATTTAACACAATCTTGAACACTTACTACATTCTTATTATCTGATGTCAGTTATCCATTAATATCTCAGAACAGATAACTTCCAATTTGCCTAGCAAAGGGTTGTGTTCCAATGAAGCAGAGCGTAGAAGGAATGGGTCTCATCTGGGGGGACGGTAGAAGCTCCTGAATTCGAGGAGCACGTTGGGGATCCTGATTCACTGCCAGAAGACCCTGGGAAACTAAGATTGTACTTGGGGGGGATAGTGAGGACGGGGACCTCAGTTTTGCTGTGGGCCAGGTTGGCCTCATTGAGTGATTCTACCTGTTTAGGCCTCAGCTCTGCCCCCTCATCCTCTGCCCCTCAGAACAGAGCTGGGAGAACTCTTATCTTTTGTACCCCTTTTGAAATAGGCAATTTCACAGGTGACCTTAAGTCAAGGTGGACATGCTTCTGTGTTTACAGAGTGCGGCGTCTATGAAGCCTCCATTGAAGACAGTGCTTGAAATCGTCACTTGATTGTCCACTAGACACAGCTGGAAGTGTTTGTGACCTACCTTTTCCATCTGAGATGCACTGTTGCCTCTGGCCCCAAACAGCACCACAGCCAGGGTGGACAGGAGACCCCAGGGAGAAAAGAAGACATTCTCAACCGTATGGTCGTAGCTCATTTCTTTAAAGACATCAAAGCAGAAATGTGCATTTGCAGCACTGAGCGAGTCCATCGTTCTACCTGGTATCTGGGATACAAAGGCAAATGTTAACAATAACAACATGTAGGTCAAGACACTGCTATTTAATAGTTTATTTCAAATTACAGCAAGAGTTACTTCTACTTTGTGAAACCTAAACGCTCAAGGAAGGGCTTTATGGAAGCAAAAACAACAACAACAACAACAACAAAAAAAAAAACAGAGATTTTGGAATTAATCGCATTTCCTCCTCTGCCACATTCTAGTTTTATGATCCTGTATGAGATAGGCCTGGTTTACTGAGTGGTTTCCTTTAAAAGCTCTTGTCAACATGTCCTGACTCCTTAAAAATATGTACTGAGCATGCGCTCTGAGCCAAGAGCCTTCAAGTGCATCTTCTCATTTAATTTCCACAACAAATCCAAGAGGTGGGCATTTGTGGGGATGCTGTTGTGGTGCCCAGATCTCCCTCCAGGACCACAGCGCTCATCTTCCTTCCCTGGGAATGTGAGAAGCAGAGTCCTTCTCTAGGAGTTGTGGTAGCCATGGAGACTCACAGCACCCAAGGCAGCACACATTCACCACTGGTCAATTTGGAAAATAAAGGCCCCTTTGTCTCAAGTAGGATAATTCCAGCTTCAGAGCACTTCATCTCAGAGTCTGTATCCCAGAAAATCCAACCAAAACATTATTATTATTAAACAACCTGTTACCTTTGGGTCTATTTTGACTCATAGTGACCCTGTAGGACAGAGTAGAACTGGCCCATAGGCTTTTCAAGGAGTGCCTGGTGGGTTCAAACTGCTGACATTTGGTTGGCAGCCAAGCTTTTAACCACTGAACCACCAGGGCTCATTATTACTGCCATGCTATATATGGAACTTAGATAGAATCAGGCATGTTATTGAGTTCCAAGGCCAATGCATTTTCTTCACGAAAGATGCCTTGGGAAACAGCATGCAGAAATCCTCTGGTCGGTTTTCTGGGCGTGGGTATATACTACTTTTTTTCTTTAAGAGCATTTCACGTTCCCTTTTCCACATGCCAGGACATTTTCTGTCTCTTTCTCTTATGGTGTTTCCTTACAAGATTTAAGATTTTACAAGATTTTTTTTAATCTTGTAAAATTCAATTTATTAGAAGATATTGAAATATCTCATCTATGATCAAGGAATTAGAGGATTTCAATAGTAGAGCTGGGTAACTCTACTATTTGAATTTAAACTCCTGAAACTTTCAGACGAGAACGTCTAAGACTATGTACTTCAGAGGCATCTGTGAGGTTTTAAAAAATATCTCTATGTCACTACTGACAAAATCCAATACAAATTGTGTGTGCACACTCAATGAAGTTGCTTAGCCAAACAGAGCAAGTGTGTGTGTGTGTATGTTTGTGTATTTTACCTTTTATTTCAACTCAGTGCAAAAATACTTTATTTAATACAGACCATAAAATTACAAAATCTGATAGTCTTTCATTACTAAAAAAGAGAAACAAAACCATTATTTTTCAACTGCACTTTCACGTACAAAATATTTTAAAGCATGTGATCCACGAAGGAGGGAAATGATAAAAGTTTTTGTGGTGAAAAGTTTGATTACCACCTGTATATGGTAAAGCTCATGACCCTTACTTCATCAACTTGATTTAAAAAGTCTGTGAAGTACTTTGAGCAAAAGTCTTAGGAAAATGCCTTGTTTGTCCTCCATGTTTCAAAAGGGAAAAGAGACTCAACATGGTTAAGTTATGTAACGACACATGAAAAGGAAAGCTATGGTTGCTGGGTTTGGGTGAGAATATTAATAGGAAAGTCATAATTCTTTCTTCTGAAGGATTTAATTAATACAATGTCTTGCCAATATCCAGAGGCCCAGCGATAACTTTTCTCAGCTTTTTCTCAAGGTGTGGTTCCAACAAAACGGCCTTCAGAATTCCTATACAGAAAAGAACAAGCTTAAATAGCTCGGCTAACTGGCTTGTTGACTTTTCGCAGGAAGCAGGAATTTTACCCCTTGCTTGAAAAGCTACCACACTCTGTTCAGATCGACATGGAAGTGAAAGCCTCTGAGCCTGTATTTCTCTGCTGCCTTGTTGTCATATTAGAACTAGGTGGAAAGGAAGTGGAGAAGGAGGAAAGGGGAGGGAGGCATATGGGGTTAAGGTTCACAAGAAAATAAAAATAGGAATATGGGTTTAACTCAAAGAAGAGTCATAGATTTGGGAAAGATAGTATCAGGTCTCACACTTCATTCTACAAATGGCGAAACTGAGATAAGACCCAGCAGTGTTCATTCAGCCAGAAGACACCAAATTCAGAAGTAAAACCAATTTTCCTGATTCTCGGTATAGCACGTTTCCCTCTAATTCACCAGATGGAGACACAACCTAATAAAAAGAAGGTCTAAATTTTGGTACTGCATAGCACATTTCTCTCAAATTACTTATTCAGCCTCAGTCCTGTCATCTTTAAAGTCTCCACCTTAACCAAGGCATAAAGATGCGTGATAGGAACAAACAGATGTCTACAATATTGGGAGTCATGATATCAAAAAGCTTACTCATTAGCATAAGTACCTGGGAAGAAACCCCCCCACCCCCGCCTTGCTTTAAAAATGCATATCTTTGCTCCTACCTCCTCACACCATGGTGCTCCCATTGCCCTTTTCCTTTGGTTACAACAAGACAGGTTTCCCTACGCTTTCTGAGTAATACCAAAGTCATCACCAGTTACAAAAATCTTTTCAAAGAAGGTAAAATTTAGTGTTTGAGTTGTTACCTTGCCTTCAGGTTGGTCAAAGTTCTACTTGGTGAGCCCAGAGCTGTGTCCAAGATACACAGACACACACAGCACTCAGCACACGTTGCCTGCTCCTCCCAGGCCCTCTTAGAATTTAGTTGCATAAGTCTTTTTCCCTCACACTATGAAGTGATTTAATCTATTTATACAAAGGGGTAGAGAGTGAGCTCACCAATGCATGAATTGTAAGACTTGCTGTCTTGTGTACACTGCTTCCCTGGGTCAACACAGTGACCCAAGAGACGTAGGAGAAACTTAATTAAACATGAGTGCCATGGGTTTTATATACTAATTGAATGTTATTTTATAATTATAAAAATATGGTGAGTATTTAAAATCAAATGGAATATGTGTTTATATATTATATACCCTCCAGCAATGATGACAAATTATTGATGTCCAAATGCCAGAAAAGAGGTACTTTGTTTTAGGAACTGCTGACAGGTTTCTTTCCCTGACTTCTGGGTGAACTACAATGAGTAAAATGTTCTCTCTGCACATGGAGGCATCTAGAGGTGGTGTAACCCTTGTTGAGTGAGGTTTCAGGCATATATCAAGACAAATTTAGCCAGTGTTCCCACATGAAGCAAGCTACAGATCAGCTATAGCCCCAAATCAGAGAGAGACCAAGGCTGTCTTAGGAGGTGAGAGCTGAATGAACCTTTTCGTCTCTTCAGGGATTTTCAACCTCAACTGAGAAATAATTTTTACACTTGGATACAGAATGTATGTTCAAGGTTGAAACAAGAATTTCACAAACAAGACTTCCCCTTACTACTACTACTGATGCATTCTGATATTTCTCCTTTCTACTCTATCCCATCCCATCCCATTTTTAAATGCTGGTTGCAATTCTCTAAATTGATTTTACTACCCAACAACGAATGGGTTCCATTATACTGTTGGAAAACACTGAACCAGCCAGTTGCCATGTTTTGCAAATGAGGAAACTGAGCAGTAGGTAAGTCATGAACACAGTGTGTTTATGACACCGAAGATTAGTCTTCTCACCTTGTTTGCACCACGTGGTAACTCATATAAAGGATAATTGTTATGGTTAAGGTTATGTGTCCACTTGGCTAGGCCATGATTCTCAGTGTTTTGGCAGATATTATGTAATCATCCTCCATTTTGTGATCTGATATGAGCAACCAATCCTTTGAAAGGGGAGTTTCATTGGGGGTGTGGCCTGCATCCAATATATATGAATGTCCTGGCAAAGCTCTCTCTCTCTAGATTCTGCATCCAACTCTTCATCCTCTGACCTCTGGTTCTTTGGATGTGAGCCAATTTTCTTTTCTTTTCTTTCTTTTTTTTTTTTTGCCCTTCTGGGGGATCCCGCCCAAGACATTTGGTACTGAGAGTGGTTCTAGAGAAATAAAATCATAAGGATGAGTTTTCTGAACTGGTTCTCAAGTCTGGCTAATCTTAAAAAGACACTGATAACTGTGCCTCCAGCAGTAAAGAGGGCACTGTTAATCCATGGCGTGAGGTGGCAATTGAAATTCAAAAATATGACCACCACTGTATCAAATATTTGTGAGAGACAAGGCTCTGGGTGATTACATATTTGATACTTTTCAACAACTTTGTAAGAAAGAAAAATATAAGAAAGTTGGTTGGTCCTACTTTCTCTAGACAAAGTGGTAAAAGAAATGAATGAGCTCAAAGACTCAGGGTCACAGCTTAAGCACTGCATAAAAAAATGCATACAAGACCTGAAATTTGCCACTTGTGCCCTGAAAGAAAGCCTTATTTCTTGTAGTAACAGAAGTGATATTGTCGAAACCAAACACAGAGTCTTACTGCCAATTTAACTCCCAAACTCAAATGTGTCTGAAGTTAAAGTGAGGGCATTGATTGGGAAGAAATGAGATCTTGAAATTTGGGATGGGGACATATGAGCAGATAATCAGAAAGATGGGGACATTGAGTCCCTAAATTTTGTTGAATCACTCCTGCCGACAGTCCCTAAATTTTGTTGAATCACTCCTGCCGACAGAACCAACCCTCTTACTCTATCTGAAAAGATTACTCCACCCTCCCCAGTAAAACCATTATCCCGTCTGCCTTCATCTGAGGAGATTAACCCACCTGTGCCTGAAGAGTCTTTGTCTGAGATACCATCTGGGACATTGCCTGGGGCATTTCCTGAAGTAGATGCCTTATAATCCATTGCTGAATGTCCCCCAGGACTCACCTCCACCACCCATTTTTGCTTCTAGATCTATAACTAGACTTAAGCTCCAGCAAGCCCCAAGAGACGAAGTACAAAGTGTGACCCAGGAGAAGGTATGCTACACTCCAAAAGAACTGCTTAATTTTTCTAATGTATACAAACAGAAGCATGGGAAATATGTGTGGGAATGGCTATTAAGGGTGTGGGATAATGGTGCAAAGAGCATAAATTTGGATCAGTCAGAGTTTATTGATATGGACCCACTAAAAACAGATTCTTCATTGAATGTTTCAGCTTGAGAGGCTAGATAAGAATCTAATAGTTCATTTGGTTGGTTTGCTGAAGCATGGATTATGTGGTGATCTACGCTGAATCAAGTTGAAATGCCAGACCTGCCTTGGTATGCTGTGGAAGAAGGTATCCAAAGAGTTAAGGAAATTGGCATGTTAGAGTGAATTTATCAGGTTGGACCCACAGACCCTCCTGTGGAGTGCCCAGAGGAAACACCTTTTACCACAACAGCAAGGAACAAATTTCTGAAGGGAGCCCCAGCATCCTTAAAGACTGCTGTGACTGCTATTTTCTATAAGTCAAATTTGACAGGGGACGCTTCCCTAAATAAAGACAACTAACAACAATGGAGCTGATTGGACCCAGTGGTCGGAGGGGTTAAGCAGCAACACTTAATCAACAAAGACAAGGTGGGCACAGTTATCATAGTAGACAGCGGAGTCTAAGCAGTAATCAGAACAGTTTAACTAGTATGGATATCTGAGGTTGGCTACTTAGTTATGGTGTCTCTAGGAGGGAAACAGATAGGAAATCTGCTAAACCTTTACTTGATATGTACAACGTGGAAGAATTCTAGGTCAAGTGAATGGCAGTCTATCCTGAATGCAAGAATAAAGAGTGACAGCCCCTCAATCAATTCTTAGATTTCTGAGCCAATTTACAGACCCACAATCCCTTGAATGAAGGGGAGGCTGGGTCCCCTTGAGAAAGGACCTCAATACACTGCCAGAAGTGTATACTATTAATGTTTCTCCCAGCCTTCCCCAAAGGAATATATGGCCTTTTACAAGAATTACTGTTCATTGGGAAAAAGGAAATAATCAGGCTTTTCAGGGACTACTGGACACTGGCTCTGAACTGACACTAATTCCAAGAGACCCAAAACATCACTATGGGCCTCCAGTCAGAGTAGGGGCATATGGAGGCCAGGTTATTAATGAAGTCGTAGCTCAGGTCTGCGACACAGTGGGTTCAGTGGGTCCCCAAAACTGTCCTGTAGTGATTTTCCCAGTTCCAGAATGCATAATTGGAATAGACATATGCAGCAACTGAAAGAACCCCCACATTGGATTCCTAACATGTGGAGGTTGGGCCACTATGGTAGGAAAATCCAAGTGGAAGCCATTAGAAATTCCCCTACTAAGGAAGATAGCAAACAAAAAGCAATACCACATTCCTGAAGGGATTGCAGAGATTACTGCCACCATCAAAGACTTGAAGGATGCCGGAGTGATGATTCCCACCACATTCCCATTTAACTTGCCTATTTGGCCTTGCCAAAAAATGGATGGATCTTGGAGAATGACAGTGGATTATCAAAAACTTAACCAGGTGGTGACTCCAATTGTAGCTGCTGTTCCAGATGTGGTTTCATTGCTTGAACAAATTAGTACATCTCCTGGTACCTGGTACGCAGCTATTGATCTGACTAATGCCTTTTTCTCCATACCTATTTCAAAGGACCACCAAAAGCAGTTTGCTTCAGCTGGCAAAGCCAGCAATATAACTTCACTGTCCTACCTTTAGGGTATATCAATTCTTCAGCCCTATGTCATACTTTAGTCTGCAGGGATCCTGATGGCCTTTCCCTTCTACAAGATGTCATGTCAGTCCATTACATTGATGATGTTATGCTGATTGAACCTAGTAAGGAAGTATCAATGGCTCTAAACTTATTGGTAAAACATTTGTGTACTAGGGCGTGGGAAATTAACCCTACAAAAATTCAGGACCCTTTGAATTAATTCAATGAAAAATCTAGGTGGCCAGTGGTGTGCGGCATGTTGAGATATTCCTTCTAAAGTGAAGTAAAAGTTGTTACATCTGGCCCCGCCTACAACTAAAAAGGAGGCACAATGCCCGGCTGACCTTTTTAGATTTTTGGAGACAACATATCCCTCATTCAGGTGTGCTACTCCAGCCTATTTATCAAGTGACTCAAAAAGCTGTTAATTTTGAATGGGGCCCAGAACAAGAGAAGGCTCTACAACAGGTTCAGGCTGCCGTGCAGGCCGCTCAGCCACTTGGGCCATGTGATCCAGCTGATCCAATGGTGCTTGAAGTGTCAGTGGCAGATAGAGATGCTGTTTGGAGTCTTTGGCAGGCCCCTATTAGTGAAACACAACACAGACCCTTAGGATTTTGGAGGAAAGCCCTGCCATCCTCTGCAGATAACTACTCTCCTTTTGAGAAACAGCTTTTCACTTGTTACTGGGCCTTAGTAGAGACTGAATGCTTAACCATGGGCCACCAAGTCACCATGTGGCCTGAGCTCCCCATCATGAACTGGGTGTTTTCTGATCCACAGAGCCATAAAATTGGACGTGCACATCAGCACTCCATCGTTAAATGGAGGTGGTATATATGAGATCAGGCCCAAGCAGGACCTGAAGCCACAAGTAAGTTGTGTGAGGAAGTGGCCTGAATGCCCATGGCCTCCACTCTTGTCACATTATCTGCCCTCTCCCAGCCTGCACCTATGGCCTCATGGGAGAGTTCCTTATGATCAGTTGACTGAGGAAGAGAAAACTCATGCATGGTTTACAGATGGTTCTGCATGACATGCAGGCACCATTAAAAAATGGACAGCGACAGCACTACATCCCCTTTCTGGGGGCTCCCTGAAGGACAGTGGTGAAGGGAAATCCTTCTAATAGGCAAAAGTTCAAGCATTGCACCTGGTGGTTCACTTTTCTTAGAAGGAGAAATAGCCAAATGTGTGATTGTATACTAATTCATGGGCTATGGCCAATGGTTTGGCTGGATGGTCAGGGACTTGGAAGGAACATGATTGGAAAATGAGAGACAAGGAGGTGTGGGGGAGAGGTATGTGGACAGACCTCTTTGAATGGGCCACAGAAAGAAGATATTGTCTCATGTGAATGTTCACCAAAGGGTGACCTCAGCAGAGAAGGATTTTAATAATCAACTGGATAGGATGACACATTCTGTGGAAACCAGTCATCTTCTTTCCCCAGCCACTCCCATCATTACCCAATGGGTTCATAAACAAAGTGGCCATGGTAGCAGGGATGGAGGTTATGCATGGCCTCAGCAACACGGACTTCTACTCACCTAGGCCAACTTGGCTATAGCCACTGCTGAGTGCCCAATCTGCCAGCACCAGAGACCAACACTGAGTCCCTGATACTGCACCATTCCTAGGGTTGTTTAGCCAGCAACCTGGTGGCAGGTTGATTACATTGGACTACTTCCACCTTGGAAAGGGCAGCGTTTTGTTCTTACTGGGATAGACATATACTCTGGATACAAATTTGCCTTCCCTTCACTCAATGCTTCTGCCAAAACTGTCATCCATGGACTTACAGAATGCCTTATCCACCGTCATGGTATCCCACACAGATCAAGGAACTAACTTCACAGAAAATGAAGTGCTGCAATGGGCCCATGCTCATGGAATTCACTGGTCTTACCATGTTCCGCATCATCCTGAAGCCGCTGACTTCATAGAACAATGAAATGGCCTTGGTTTCCTAGAACCTAGTCTAAGGAAATAATTCTGTATGTTTGTGTTCAGTCTACCCATAGGACACTTTCTCTACTGACTGATATTAGACATCCTGGTTAAGTTAACTTATTTCATCTGGCTTCCTTAAGAACTTCTCACTTTCAATTTATTCCTACAGATTAAACTACTATGTCTTAAACTTTTTTTCTTCTTTTTCATAAATAATTCCCCCAACAAATTATTAGCTGACACAAATTGGGTGCAACTGAAGTCAAATCTAGGCATTTATATTAGCTCCATTTATGAAATTACTCACATGCATACAAACACGCAGAAAGAGAAAGCTTCTATTTTTGAAAATTAAAACATATCCAAAGGAAGAAGAGGTTAAGTAACAGAAGAAAAAGATTCAAGGTAGTAAAAAGGAAAAAAAAAGTCAAGATTTAGATCCTTTGCATTTCTATAAAATGGAACCAGATTTGTGTAGGCAGAGCCCTGGTGGTGCGGTGGTTGAGAGCTCAGGCTACTAACCAAAAGGTCTGCAGTTCGAATCCACCATCCACTCCTTGGAAACCCTATGAGGCAGTTCTACTCTATCCTATAGGGTCACTATAAATCAGAAATGACAGCAATGGGTTTTTTGGTCTTTGTGTAACATAACATAGTCACCAAATATAGTTACAATGGGAAATGAATTATGCAGCCCACTTTACAGAATTTTATAGTGGATTTACAGTTCATTTTTAAAATAAATGTAGATGCAACAGTAAAAGCTTGGATTATGGCCTTCACAAAACAGAATTGGCAACGTCCACTGTATCAGACAATTGAACACTGTCTTTACCCTATAGAATGTGAAGAGAAAATGGCACACAAGCCAATAGGAAAATTTCTGATGATTCCACTGGGTTCTGAAGTTCTCAGAAAGGGAAAAGAGGAAATGAAACAATCTAATAATCTAATCTAAAATGTAATTGGAAGGCATCCAGGATGAATGGACTATTTGGATTTAGATCACAGAAGAGTCATGGATTTGAGAGGAAAGTATTAGGATTCTCAAGAAAATCTTGCCCATTCAAAGAGCCAAGTCAGCATCCTGAATGCTCCAGGTAGCAATACTTTCATCTGGTATTTAAAACAGAGACACGGTATTACTCGCTGAGTAGTTAAGGACCTGTATCAGAACATGTGAGCAAGGGAAAGGTGATGGTACTCCATCATGCTCTAGAGAGAAAATGAACTTGAAAATGGCTCTTCAAATTTTCTCTGGAATCTCAGAGAAACTTACCTTGAGTCAGAGATTGTCCACCACCTAGAGAACGTCAGTCCTCCTGTATGAAGTCCTAAGGAGGATGTGGATTGATTCAAGGAGAAAAAGGGAAAGAAGAGGTGTTTACAATAAAAATATAATTTCCTCAACTACACAGGGACTTTGATTCATCTGTAGATGCTGTTTGTTCCCCAAGACACCCAAGGAACAGGTACTTAAAAAAGCAAAGAAGAAACACTTAATAATTTACTAGGAAGCTGTTCAAAGAGCCAAGGGGTTATTTTCAAAGACATGGCTGGGCGTGTTCTATTACTTCTGTGCTATTATTACCTGTAAACATTTCACTAACAAAAGAACCTTGGCCGGTTTCTCTTGTCCATAAAATTTCTTGCCTGTAAAGACTGACTAATAGGAGTGAGGGTGTGTGTCCTCGCCTACTGTCTGGGATAGACATTATGAACTTTTAAAGGCACAGATCATTCCACATGGTCATCCCTGGAGCCCTGGGTCCACAGAAATGGCACCCACTCAGAGACCCATGGTTCTTGCACTTGATTTTCTTTGTGCCACAATGGATGGCTTCTACTCAGGATACCCTAAATGAGGTAGACATAGCAGGGATTATTAACCCAGGGGATCTGTGGATAGATTCAGGAGATCTTTGAACTTCTTCAACTTATGTACATAAATTTGTGTATTTGTGCATTTTTTGGTACTTTTAAATCTGATTCTCAAAAGGAGATATCTCTTCCAAAAAGTAAAGAACCCTGACAATCAGAGCTTCCAGCAGCCTCCTATGGGTGCCACTGCAGTGCAGCCCTTCACTTTCTTCTGACTCCCATCCTCTGTGCTCCAACTCCTGATTCTGAAGATGTTTAAAGATTGCTAAATTCAGTCTTGAGAAGTCATTCTCTTTTATCCCTACATTGAACAAATCACAAAGTCCTGACCGCTCAGTTTACCTCCTAAATCTCTCTACTTTGCCGTTCCATCCACTACCAAGACCTGCATTCTGGTCCAGGCCACCCTCATTTCTCTGTGCCCAGTTCTTCCTGGAACAGTCTTGAACACTCTAGCCCCATCTCCACACATCAGCAAACGCAGTCCATGAAAAATGTAAGCCTGGGAGTGCTGCTCCCCTCCTTAAAGCCCGTCAATGCCTTTGCACTAGACTTAGAATAAAGGCAAACTCCTTATCATGGCTTATGAGGGCTTTTGAGACCTGCTGCCCCAGCTTCCCAGCCCCATATTTCACTGCTTTTCTGCCCTGTGCAGCCTATGGTCACACCTGCTGTCCTTCAGAGGCCCCTCGTAGTCTCTCATCTCTGGCCCTTGGAACATTCCATTCCTCACCTGGAACTGTCTTCCCCTCTCTTCCTAATTCCCTGTACTCACCCTTCCAGGTCTGAGCTCAAGTATCCCTCCCCCCAGGAAGTCTTCCCATCCTGCCAGAACCAGGCTAGAAACCCCTGTTCCATGCTGCCACAACACTCCTATCCCCATCCATGGTACTTATCACACTCTGCGACTGAAAGCTGTGACAGTTCCTTCTACCATAAGAATCAAACTCTCAGCAGCATTGAAAAGTCTGGTCCGAAGAGGCAAACTTGGAAATGAATTTCACATTTAAAAATGGATTGTTTTGAAAATGTCTAGAGAAGTTTCTGTTTTTTTTTTTTTTTTTTTCTTTGCTCAGTTGCCTTTCCATTCTTCTCCCCTTTCTCTTCTTCCCAATGCAGCAACACGGGTATATTATGTTCTTTGTTTAAATCACAAGCCAGTAATAAAACTCAAAATATTTATGAGCGGTTAGCCACTTTTGTTTCACTAAAGCATTTGCACGTTTCAGGTACAATGGTGTTTTTGTTTGAACTCAATGCTATTAGCAAGGAATAGGGAGAAGGAAAAAGGAGTATCAAAGGAGTGTTTAATGACACAGTTAAGTGCTGTTAGCCAACCTGTTACCTGTATTTTGGTAAGATCACCCTGGCTTTCTCTTCTTGAAGACACTGCTGCATCTAAAAGGGAGGACTAGGTTATTCTAGCCATGGATCTTCACATATTCCAGATTTTTCTGTGGGCATAGAAATGAAACATTAGTGTTGAGAGACACCCGGGTGGTTAAAGATATATGTTGTCTTTCTCTGCTGATAAGTAGAATCTGTCTGTCAGTAAAGGGTATAGAATGTGCTGGGGAGAGATTACAAGGGGAGCGGAAAATAACTGTCCCCTCTCTCAGAGAGTTTATACTTGGGACGGTTTATTATTCAAACCCAAACCCATTGCCTTTGAGTTGATTTCAACTAATAGCAACCCTACAGGACACAGTAGAAGTGTCCCATGGGGTTTTCAAGGAGTGGTTGGTTGAATTCGAACTGCTGACTTTTTGGTTAGCACCTTGAGCTCTTAAGCACTGTGCCACCAGGGCTTCAGTTTATTATTAGGAGAGTTTATATTATTATTATATAAATTTTCAGTGAGTATATTACTAGGAGAAACAATATCTAGCCAAGTGAAATCACCTACAAGTGTAAATAACCCCCAAATATAAGAATGCACAGGTATCTATTTATAGATTTGTCTAAAATCGTAGGAAGTGTGGGGTCCCAGGAGAGCCTGAGGCATGAGAGACATTTGGAGTCAGGAAGGAGGCATGTTAACGAAGAAATAAGCTGCTGAGGTGTTGGGACATGAGGCAAGAGGACTCTAGGCATGCCCAAGGCTCAAGTAAGATCTGTGATGATGTCCTAGGCAGCGTGTACAAGGGAAAGAACACTCACAATCCTGGGCAATTGTCTAATCTCTCTGAACCTTGTTTTTCTTATGAAATGAGAATAATTATAAACATAATTTCCATCTTACAGTATTGTAGTGAGAATTGAGATGGGGGCTGTGAAAGTGTATTGTTGATGATAAAGCAGAGATGATGATAAAGATGATGGTGAAGATGGTGACGATGATGCTCCATTGAAAGATCACTCACAAAAGTTTCCTCTTGCTCCTACAGAAAGAAAAGACCCCACAGTGCTCTCCCTACCACTTTAGAGGTCCTGCGTTTGCATAGGCTTTGATATGTGACAGAACATAGAAAGTTCTTTGGGAGTCACTGATGAAAGCACGAATGAATACTGTCAAGAGGCCCTGTTGTCTAGTTACAGTCTCTGCACTCCACTCTTGGTTGATTTTGTTCCTGTCTCAGGACCTTAAGGAAATTATTCATTTAAAATGAGGAAAGGATGCCTACCATATGTCTTACCCTGCCCTTAATGAGTTTATAATTTAGGAACATATGTACACACACTCATACACACACATAAGCAATACTTAGCAAGAAATTTTAGCACAATTTTCATTAAAGGATGTGCAATTTTATTGTGTGAATTCAACCAAGTAGAAATTTCCACAGAGAACATGAATGTGACCAGGTTCTTGAACAATTCAATAAGTATTACCAAGAAAAGACAGGGTGGGGAGCATCCAGTCAAAGAGGCAGACCAGACCAAGCAGCATGGAAATAGTGAATTTGGGTTCAAAATGCCTAAAGCTTAGTGTCCTTGGTGGGGGTGAGGCAAAACGAACTGAGAAGGAAGATAGGGTACTATATGGAAGGCTTTGAATGCCACACTAGAAAATTTGAATTCTGTCCTTGGGTGATGAAAAGCCATCAGTATTTTGTAAGAAGATGGCTTGATCCAGTGTGGGTTTTAGGAAGATAGCTGGCATTTATAGAAAAAAAGCATAGTAGAATATCTCCTTGACTGTGGGTTTAAGAGTGAGAGGGAAAGAAGAGCCACAAGAGGCAAGCAGACCAGATCTGAGAGTAATCCAGAGAAGTATGTTATCAAAACCAGGACAGTGTGGGTGGGAAGAAAGAAAAGGGGACACATTTAAGAGATATTTTAGTGGTAATACCAAGTAACAGTTCCAATGTGAAAGAGATAATCTTGAACTTTTGAGCTTGAGTTTTTAGACAATATTATGTTGTTAACCAAAAGTGGGCACCTGAGAAGGTGTAGCTTATCAGGAGGGTGGTGATGTGTTCCCTCTCAGACCTGCTCAGCTTTACTGCAGGGCATTTAGGTGGACTTATTCAGGAGGAATTTGTGAATTTGGAAGGGTGTCTTCAGTGATTACTGAAGTCATCTACTGGATGGGATCATACAGAGAGAGAATTTTGAGTAAGAGGAGAGCTGTGGAAACACCTACTGTTAACACGCAAGATGCAGAAACGTGACCCTGAGACATAGAAAGTCATTGAGTGTATAAAAAGAAATCCACTACAAGATCAGTGATCTAGCCTTATACTAGAACCATTCCTGAGGTCTCACTTCCATCCTGAATCACACCTTTGGAACTAAAGACTATATTCACTGTACAGACACACTGAGTGCCTCCTGTATGTCAAGTATAGTTCTGGGGGCTGGGGGATGCATGGCCACCATCAGAATGTATCTTCCTGCATTCCATTCCCTGAGGGATATATTATTTTTAGTGGCAATAGATAGGAATGGAGTTAATCAGAAAAATCAGAGCACATGAAACTGCACACCAGTTAAATACATTCCTTATAAAGGTCCCTGAAAGACGTGAGAGTTATTTCAGGTGTGGCATGTTAGTGGTTTAAGTATTTTGGTCAAGGGAGTTTTGACATCTTTCAGATCATGTCACATTTATTGATTCATGCCACATTCACGGTTTCCATAATATTTGTTGAAAACCAATCATCTGCCAGGTCTAGTTCTAAGCACCACAGACGTGTTATACAGGCTACAAGGAAACCTGATTTGTCTTGTTCCTATTGGGGGAAAAGTCTTTTTTTGATGAAGACACAACTCAATAGGCTGTATTGTTTACAAAATCCTAAGTAAACTCAGCATGGTCTATTGATTCTCAATTTATTCTTTAATCAGCTTTGGAAAGCTACTTAATGATTTATTAAAAATAATCATACATGCAAATCTAAAAATCATTTTCCCTAATGGACTTGAATCCTAGTATTTAAAAAATTAGTTCATCAGCCTATGGAAGTATTTTTAAAGGTAATATTCGTGTGAAATAAATTAGCATCATCAAACCAAATCAGGTTTACATTGAAAGAAAACATTATTTCTTTTCATTCCTTGCTTGCTTGGCCTAGGAAAATAAGAGAGTGTTGGTAGTATTATACTTAATAAAGGAGAACAATCATACTGTACAAGTGTGTTGGATCTCTTTATTCTGATAGAGAAAAAACATAACTGTGCAGCATATGAAATAATATACTGTAAAAAGCAACTGCCAACAGTTAAAAGATATTTAATATTTGAAAAACTATGTACATATTAAGTCCCTGTCAAGGAAAGGCCAAAAGATGTCAACTTGAAATTATTAATGAAGTATTTTGGTTGGTCCTCAATTCCAATCTCTGTTTTTAGACTCCGTATTATACATTGATTTCAAATCAGTTGTGTTAAACTTTAATGTCTTCTTAGGTCAGCAGAGATATATTTTCCAGATCATTCACAATGAAACTAGAAAATCTGTGATCAATGTAGAATTTAAAAGAGAGATTCGTAGGACTACTTCTACGTCATCATTACCAGTGGAGCACTGTCCACAACTCTCGGATGTTAGGCACAGATGTGTGTAAGTGTGGTTACCAGGGAGAGTCACAGAATGAGCATGGATGAGACAGGTGGTGGTAGAGGTGCTAAGAGCAGGGATCAGGATAATCAACCATGTATCTCAGAAGGGTCAAGTCATCAATATCATCTTCTGACCGATGCAATGAGGAAATATGCCCAAAGGAAATACCACCTACTTCCAACTAAACTCATATCTATTCACTTGTGGTGGCTCTTTTATGTTCCACACACGATTGTAGTAGAAGCTGATTTGATTTTCAAGGGCAAGAGACTTTGCCACTAAACAGGGTGATGTCATCCTTCCTGATGAAAAACAAGAATGGGTGATCTGCTCTGAACACCACAGACTCAGGGAGTTGCTTCTCTACAATGTTAGTTCCCGTGGTGGCTGCCGCCTCGGTGCCCTCCTCTGTGACCTCTATGTAAGACTTGTGCATCAACTTTGACAAATACAGACGACCACCTGAGGCTATGCCAGAGAGATCTGCTCTGGATTCATCAAAGATATCTGTCAGTCCTAGAGCTCTTAAATAGTGTTTGATTTCATAATTTTTTTCTATCTTGAACTGTGGAAGAAACACCTCGACATACTGAGAGCTCATTTTTCTTGGGCTGGTCCAGTCCATTAGATTCCGATAGGTCATTTTGTTTTCAATCTGTAGAAACAAGTGAAAGGCGATTTAGAATTACAAGGTTAAGAACAGTCAAAACGACAACTACAAAGATGTATCATTTTCTATAATTATCTTCTCCTGGATATTTGCGTTTAAGTGTGTGTGTGAGTGTATATATATATATATGTATACACATAGAGACAGAGAAACAGAGACAGAAGTCCCTGGGTTGTACAAATAGTTATACACTCAACTACTAACCAAAAGTTTGACAGTTTGAACCCACCCAGAGGAACCTTGGAAGAAAGGCCTGGTGATGTGCTAGTGAAAGCTCATAGCCGTGAAAACCCTATGGAGTACAGTTCTACTCTGCCACACATGGGGTCACCATAAGTCAGAATGAACTCAAAAACAACTGGTTTGGTTTTTTGGTTTTATAAATATCAGACAACTAAGTTCCAAGAGCCTCCTCTTGTCCCTATAGCATGTGGTTGTTATAAGGATCAAATGAGATGATATAAATGAACTGCATAGCATGTGGCCTGGCACATAGTTGGTGTGCAGTAAACGGTGTCTATTATTACCTTTGACTGGGAGTGCAGAAAAGGGAAATGAGGTCTAGACCTCTGGGATTTTAGGACACATACTCAGCCAAATCCAGGAAGAGGAGAAGAAGAGCTGAAAAAAGATTAAGCTCTGAGATGAAGTGATGGCGCCTGGTTCCCTGGCCCCACGGTCTGCCTTCCACTGCTCTGGTCCCCTGCTCCTGCTACTCCAGTCATAGAGCAACCCCAACCTCTGCTTTACACTAAAGAACAGCAGCACGGAGGACACCATGTATTTTAATTCTCAAAGGGCTGGACTTCAAAACTCCATCGTATCATACCTGCCTGAAGATGCTTAGTCTATCAAAATATCAATAGTGTACTACCACCGACCCTTCTGTCAGGGATCAAAATAGAGAATCTCAGACAGAGTGGGAGAAAAATGTAGAACAAAATTCAAATTCACAAAAAAAAGACCAGGCTTATTGGTCTGACAGAGAATGGAGGAAACCGTCCCTTCCCCAAGACTATGGCCCACAGACGCCCTGCTATCTCAGAACTGAAGCCACTCCCGAAGCCTATTTTTCAGACAAAGATTAGACAGACCTATAAAACAAACCATAACACACATGAGGAACATGCTTCTTAGTTCAATCAAATATATAAAACCAAATGGGAAACTCCTGCCCAAAAGCAAGACAAGAAAGCAGGAAAGGGCATGAAAACTGAATGAATGAGCATGGGGAACCTGGGGTGGAAAGGGAGACGGTGGTGTCACATTGCAGGATTACAACCGATGTCACAAAACAATATGTGTATGTGTGTTTGAATAAGAAACTAATTTTACCTGTAAATTTGCACCTAAAGCACAGTTAAAAAAAAAAAAAAGTCAATAGTGCATGAAAGACTGTTTTCATGGACAAGTGACAAGAAGACCTAAGCTCATGCCTTTTGGCCTCCACAGCTGAGATTTTGAGAGAATCCCAGCTTTACAAATATTTAACTCAAAGTATACTCAGAGAAGGTAAGTCAATCTCAACATCTAGAAGAGTTTCTGGCACATAACAGGTTCTTTTTGTCAAATATTTATCAAATACTTGAATGAGTCAGTCTCTAATATTCCAGTAATATGGATAAAAAGACAAGAGTATCCTAAAAGTCATGGTGCCCAGCTACCATTGTTGAACATTTTGATTAAAGATTCTATAGGAAAATTCTAATCAAAAGGGAGGAAAATGTGGAATGCAGAATGTAATTTTAAATTGTCATGGAGTACAGACTTTCTGGAGTCATTGAGGCTGAATGAACCCCCAAAACTACTGCCCCGAGAAAATCTCTAAACCTTAAACCAAAAATACCTCCTGATGAAGTCAGCACCACTGGACTAAACCAAAAGTTAAGCAGTTTCCTGAATACAACCAAACTCTTCAAGGGACAGAGTAGCAGAGGCAGGCTTCAGGGCACAGCTAGATCAATTGGGATAGCAAACTTTATTAAGAAAGTCTTCTGCATTTCACTTCAGTGAGTGGTACCTGGGCTCTTAAAAGCTAGCAAGTGGCCATCTAAGATGCATCAATTGGTCCCAACTCTCCTGGAGCAAAGGAGCATGAAGAACGCCAAAAACACAAGGCAAATAATAGCCCAAGAGACAAAAGGGGCCACATACATTACAGACTCCATCAGCCTGAGACCAGAAGAACTAGATGGTGCCTGGCTACCACCAATGACTGCCCTTACAGGGAACACAACAGAGACTCCCTGATGGAGCAGGAGAAAAGTGGGCTGCAGAACTCAAATTCTACTAAAAAGACCAGACTTAATGGTCTGACCAAGACTGGAAGAACCTCAGGAGACATGGCCCCTGGACTCTCTGTTAACCCAGAACTAAAACCATTCCCGAAGCCAAAACTTCAGACAAAGAAGACTGGATTATAAGACATAAAATGATACTCATGAAGAGTGTGCTTCTTGGTTCAAGTAGATACACGAGACTAAATACGTAGCTCCTGTCTGGAGGCAAGATGAGAAGGCAGATAGGAATAGAAGCTGGTTGAATGGACACAGAAAATCCGGGGTGAAAAGGAGGAGTGTGCAGCCATGTTATAGGGACAGCAACTAGGGTCTCATAACAATGTGTATACAAATTTTTATATGAGAAACTAACTTGAGCTGTAAACTTTCACCTGCAGCACAATAAAAAAAAAAAAAAATTATCCCCTGATGTGTTCTTTAAACAAAACAATAACCAAAAACAACCAAACCCTGTGCCATCGAGTCGATTCTGACTCATAGCGACCCTATAGGACAGAGTAGAACTGCCCCATAGAGTTTCCAAGGACAGCCTGGCAGATCCAAACTGCTGACCCTTTGGTTAGCAGCCGTAGCACTTAACCACTATGCCAACAGGGTTTCCAACAAAACAATAGTTTAGCTTAGTTAGTAAAGAATGTCTGCCTTGAGCATTATGCTCTTTTAAAGAACTATCTATATGGCATCAAACTGACAGCAGTAACTCGAAAGGTTAGAGAGGAAGCTTAGGGTATAGTGAACTTATGTTATTGGTGAAGAATAATTCAGAAAAGGAGGGTAAGAATGGTTGCACAACTTAAAGAATGTAATCAACGTCACTGAACTGTACATGCGGAAATTGTTGAATTGGTGTATGTTTTGCTGTGTATATTCTCAACAACAAAAAATAAATTAAAAAAATAAAGAATATCCTAAAAGTTTTCTTAGGTGAAAGTGGTGGCGGTAACTTACTTGGGATATGTCACTCTCAGGCAGCAGGATGTACATGCTTATGCCACCATGATATCTGAGCTCAAGGATCTGCATGCGTGGGTCCTTAATGGCAGAAAAATTGAACCTCCGTTCTTGATGCATCATGGTAACTTCTTTCCCAAAACACTGAAAGTCAATTCACAAAAAAATACTTAAAAGCCCATCTCATTTCACCTATTGACCAAGTACAATAAGAGCAGTGCCTGAGTTGTTGCTCAGCTGATCTCGTAGGTTTTTTCTGACATGCTGCCAATACATGTCTTAGTGGCGAAAGCAGATTTTGAGATTGATTGCCTGAGTTTTTGGAAACCCTGGTGGCATACTGGTTAAGAGCTATGGCTGCTAACCAAAAGGCTGGCAGTTCAAATCCACCTGGCACTCCTTAGAAACCCCATGGGGCAGTTCTATCCTGTCCATTAGGGTCTTTATGAGTCAGAATCAACTCAACGGCAACAAGTTTTTTTTGGCCTGAGTTTTAAACTTCCCAGCTGTGTGGCCTTGGGCAAGTTACTTCACTTCTCTGTGCTTCTACTTCCTGATCTATGTAATGACAGTGAAAATAGTCCCTCCTGCAAAGTATTGCTGTACGCATTATGTAAGTTAATATATCTAGCACTTAGAACATCATCTCCCACCTAGTGTCTCAACGAAAAGTGTCTATATAAGTAATGCATAACTATTAAATAGCATTAAAAATAAAAAATGAATGCTATAAATTTTTCTCACCAGAAATAAAACACAGAATAGTACTATCAAAGTTACACAATTTAAGAACTAGGTCTTATAAAAACAAAAACTTCTTACAAAATATTTAACAATATCCCTTCATTTAACGTGAGAGAAACATACTCCATGGTATCTTGAGGACACCATTTGTAGATTTAGAAATGCTACACCGTTGTTGTTGTTGTTAGATGCTGTCAAGTTGGCTCCAACTCAATTCCTGCTAAGGGGAAACTCTACTGGGAAAAAACTCCCTAAATTGAGTAGGAGCACTACATACCTTGGGAGATTTAAAATAACCGTTGAGGGTTTTGCTCTTGGTGAATGCTGATTCCCACTTGCCTTTGAAGAATACAGCATTCACCAGCACCATCACAGCAGACGAGCTTATGCTACCTTCAGGCAAGATGTTCTTGATTTTGCCTTTTGAAAAATAAATTGTGAAAAAAAGTAAATTTTAAAAATGTTTTTAAAAACAAACTGTATATAGGCATGAGATTTTTTTCTTACTACATAACAATAATAATTGTAATGACATAGGTAACAATCCATGAGAAATTACTGTATTTAACACTTTGTAAAATTATGTGCAATATTTGATTTATTCCTCACAAAATCTCTATGAGGTAGATAGTGCCATTGTTTCTGTTTCCTGTACAGGAAGGTGAGGTACAGAGAGATTAAGTAATATGTACCAAGTCACACATCAAGAAAGTAATGGCAGTTGGGTTCCAACCCAGGAAGACAAGACTCAGAGCCCCTGTCCGTAGGCACCAAACTGCCTTTACTGCATTGATCAGACACATCTGGTCATGGTAGAACTCCAAGTTTAATTCCTTCCTTTAGGCCACACTAACAAGATCTTTGCTAGATGCAATGCGCTATTATGGGTACTTGAATTACAGAGATGGAAGATGCAGTCCATGCCATCATTGGCCTCACAGCCCAGCAAAAGAGAGGCAAATAACCCAAAAGGCAGTTGTAGCTCCTGGTATAATGGGGATTGCTCAACGTGCTTTGGGAGAACAGGTTATTGTTGTTGTCATGTACTGTCAAGTAGATTCCAGCTCATAGTGGCCCAATAGGACATGGCAGAACTGCCCCATAGGGTTTCCTAGGCTGTGATCTTTACAGGAGCAGATCGCCAGGTCTTTCTCCACTAAGCCATTGATGGGTTTCAACTGTCAACCTTTCGGTTAGCAGCCAGTGTTTAAACATTGAACCATCAGGGCTCCTGGAGCACAAGTTAGAGGACCCCAACTCTGACTGGGGGTGTCTGCCTGAACCGAGGGCAAGTCAAGGGGTGAGAAGAACTTTCATAAGGCAGGGTCTCTTTATTTAAAGACATAGAAGCTTGGCCACATGAAGCGTATTTGTGAAACACTTTGCAATGCTTTTGAAAGAGCAAGGTTGGAAAGGCAGGAGGCAGGGGTCAGATGATGAAGAGCTTTGACTGTCTGTGAGAATGCTGGATTATCCTGAAGGTGGTGGAGAATGCTTGTTCAGGAAGCACTAAAAGGTGAGAAAGCGCACGGTTATGATGAATCAGGTTTGCCTTTCAGAAGAACAACTCTAGTAGCATGTAGTGTTTCCCATCTTAAGTCTTGAATATGTGTACTTATCAATATGGGAATAATCAGACTTAGATTTGCATGAGAAAGGAAGGAAGAGAAATAAATAACTGGTCCTAATGAAGAGAGATATTAGTCTGGTCCTAATAGAGAATGTGTTATTAATCTGATACCCTTTAATAGTAAATACTAACTAGAAGCCCACTAGGTTTTTAGAAAAGTAAAAGTTGCATAATTTCTCTTGATGCTTTGAGTGGTATATTAAAAACAAGTCATGGCTAATCATCAAAGTGACCCTCTTCTGATGTACTGCTAAAAGAATGAACAAAATTAAGACCTTGTGTTTTTGCTTCCAGGGCTAATTGTATGTGGTTGAATGTTTACATTTAAGAGAGTAAGTCTGTGTCTTGTATTTCTGATACAGAGTCAGAGTCAGCAAATACACGTATATTGTTCAGAGTACAAATCAAGGCACGCCTTAGGTAAAGAAACTGCTAACTTTGGAATTAGTTGATTAACAAAATGACAATGAATAGATTTCCTTATTCCAGAACATTAGCTAGAATTGTTTTTAGTTGCAAAGGAAACTTACCAATAAAGAGATGTTGCACTTTATCTGGAAGGTACTACCTTTGCTACATATATTTTTTTGATAAATGAATTTTAAAATGAAAGGTAAACTATACTTCCTAAAGAATTTTTACAAAAAGCAATGGTATGAAACTACATTTTTTGACAGAAAAATATTATAATTTTAATAAGGTTCAGACCAAGAAGTAACATATGAAATTAAAACAAACCCAGTCCTAAAAAACTGGATTGATTGTTACAACAAAATATCATGTTGTAGCCATTGAAAACAATGTTCTGTATACCACTCTTAGTCTTTGTTTACTAACTAGGTGTGATCTATTGAGGTTAATTGAGTAAATTACCTCTGCTTGTTATTAATTTATGAAATGGTTATAATATCTGTTTGTCTCGCAGGGTTGTCTCCCAATCAAATGATACAATGTAAAAGACAAGATTTCTGAGGCCATCCCTCTTACAACAAAGACCCCAAAAAAATAAGTGGAATGATTATATTTATGACAAGCTAGGAGCCCTAAACATCAAAGGCAAAGTTAGAAAACAGACTGAGCAGCAGGGGGAGGGAGAGACAGGTCAACAGTGGAGAGGAGTTACTGGATCTGAATCTCCGGGATCCCTCAGGCACCATTCCTGTGAGTGGTTGTGGCGGGCTGGTGGTAGCATTCAGCCACAGTTTCCTCAGGAAGAAACAGCCAGCCGCACAGCCTGCTCACACCTCCGGAACCAGAGAAGAACAGTTCTCTCAGCAAAAGCTGAGTACTTGAATATATTTTACCGCACCCCCTGCCCCAAGCCAGCTTCAGTGGCTGTTGATTTCCCTGGGCCTGATATAGGTCCTGCAGAGCATCCTGAGCCATTCTCCCAGCCTTGGAGAAGGAATAAATTCACAATTAGGGGGAAAGATAGTTTGCCAGCTCCACTAACCTGGGGAGCTCAGGACAAAAGCAGCTCCTGTCCAGGCATAAACAGTCCTTGGACTTTGAATATCTTTCCTCCCTGCATGAACAAGTGTGAACCCATTTTGGGAGAATAGCCCCTTCTTGGCAGACTGCAACTGTTTCAGCTGTGCAGTGGAGAGGTGCATTTTTGATGTTTGACACCACTTTGCCTATTAAACAGGGCCCTCAGCTATCCACATGTGGGGGCCTGAGGACTGATGGCTCCACTCAGGTCACCAAGCCACCCACGGCAGGGGTCTAAGCATAACAGGTACCTTCCAGTCCTTGCAACCCAAAGCATTGGGTGCCCATGGTCCATCTGCAGAACCCACCTGTCTGTACACTCTAGGGAACAGGGATGCACTTTCCTCAGAGACACTCGGAGGACAGTTGTCAGCCCCCTGCCTTGTTCAGAGCATGACCCCCTGCTGCAACCAGATACCAGTACCAACACCAATCACCCCTGCCCCTCTAAGACTGTAGGACAGAGTCTGTGCCACACACTTGATAACCAGCTATCTGGACACATGAACTGAATCCATACAAGAAAAGCAAATGGACTCCCAGGCCGATATACCTGATAACAGCTCTAGCCATCTGGTGACAGGACATCAGAGCTTCAAAGGTGAAAATAATCAAGCTAGCTCACTCAACCAACCCATTTGGGCATATCAAAACAAAACAAAGCAAGAAGCTAGGATACAGTAAGCAAACATAAAATAAACTAATATGATAACTTATAGATGACTCAGATACAACAGTCAACATCAAATCACATAAAGAAGCAGACCATGATCACTTCAACATGTTCTCAAAACAAAGAATCAAGGGATATTCTGGAGGAAAGTGCCTTCCTGGAATTACCGGAAGCAGAATACAAAATATTAGTATAGAAGACTCTTCAAGACATCAGGAATGAGATTAAGAAGGAGATCAGGCAATACACAGAACAAGCCAAGGAACACACAGATAAAGCATTGAAGAAATTAAAAAGGTTATTCAAGAAGACAATGAAAAATTTAATAAGCTGCAAGAATCCATAGAGAGACAGCAAGCAGAAATTCAGAAGATTAACAATAAAATTACAGAATTAGACAACTCAGTAGAAAGTCAGAGGAGCAGAATTGAGCAAGTGGAAGGCAGAATTGCTGAGATTGAAGATAAAGTACTTGGCACCAATATATTTGAAGAAAAATCAGATAAAACAATTTTAAAAAATGAAGAAACCCTAAGAATCATGTGAAACTCTTTCAAGAGAAATAATCTACAAGTGACTGGAATACCAGAACAGGGAGGGACAACAGAAAATACAGAGAGAATTGTTGAAGATTTGTTGGCAGAAAATGTCCCTGATATTGTGAAACATGAGAACATATCTATCCAAGATGCTCATTGAACTCCACATAAGGCAGATCTTAAAAGAAAGTTACCAAGACATATTATAATCAAACTTGCCAAACCAAAGACAGAGAACTTTAAGAGCAGCTAGGGATAAATGGAAAGTCACCTACAAAGGAGACTCGATAAGAATAAACTCAGACTACTCGGCAGAAACCATGCAGGCAAGAAGGCAAAGGGGTGACTTATACAAAGCATTGATTAAAAAAATTGCCAGCCAAGAATCATATATCCAGCAAAACTGTCTCTCAAATATGAAGGTGAAATTAGGACATTTGCAGATAAACAGAAGTTTAGGGAATTTGTAAAAACCAAACCAAAACTACAAGAAACACTAAAGAGAGTTCTCTGGTTAGAAAGTCAGTAACATCAGATATCAACCTAAGACTAGAACACAGGACAGAACAACCAGCTGTCAACCCAGATAAGGAAATGACAAAAATAAATCAAGATAAAAAAGCACTCAAAACAGGGAAACAGCAACATTTTTATGTAAAAGAAGACAACATTAAAAAGATAAAGAGGGGCTAAGAAATGTAGTCATAGATCGTTCATATGGAGAGGAAGACACGGGGATATAAAGAAATAAAAGTTAGGCTTAAACTTATAAAAATAGGGGTAAATATTAAGATAACCACAAAGGAGACTAACAATCCTATTCATCAAAATAAAATACAAGAAAAAAATAGAGACTCGGCAGAAACAAAATCAACAACAACAAATAAGAAGAAAAGACAATATATAAACTACTCAGCATATAAAATTAAGTGGGAAAAAGAAACTGTCAACAACATACAAAAAAAAAACATCAAAATGAAAGCACTAAACTCAAACCTATCCATAATTATGCTGAATGTAAATGGGCTAAATGCACCAATAAAGAGACAGAGAGTGGCAGAATGGATAAAAAAAAAAAAACGTGATCTGTCTATATGCTGCCTACAAGACACATTCCTTAGACTAAGAAATACAAACAAACTAAAACTCAAAGGATGGAGAAAAATACATTAAGCAAACAATCAAAAAAGATGAGTAGTGGCAATATTAATTTCTGACAAAATACACTTTAAAGTTAAATCCATCACAAAGGATAAGGAAGGACACTATATAATGATTAAAGGGACAATATACCAGGAGGATATAACCATACCAAATATTTATGTACCCAAGGACAGGACTGCAAGATACATAAAAAAAAACTCTATAAGCATTGAAAAGTGAGACAGACACAGCCACAATTATAGTAGGAGACTTCAACACACCACTTTAAGTGAAGGACAGAACATCCAGAAAGAAGCTCAATAAAGACACGGGAGATCTAAATGCCACAATAAACCAACTTGACCTCATAGGCATATACAGAACACTCCATCCAACAGCAGCCAGGTATACTTTCTTTTCTAATGCATATGGAACATTCTCTAAGCAAGCCTTAGCAGAATCCAAAACATCAAAATATTACAAAACATCTTCTCTGACTGTAAGGCCATAAAAGTAGAAATCAATAACAGAAGAAGCAGGGAAAAGAAATCAAACCACTTGGAAACTGAACAATACCCTGCTCAAAAAAGACTGGATTATAGAAGACATTAAGGGTGGAATAAAGAAATTCAGAGAATCCAATGAGAATGAAAACACTTCCTATCAGAACCTTTGGGACACGGCAAAAGCACTGCTCAGAGGTCAATTTATATCAATAAATGCACACATACAAAAAGAAGAAAGGGCCAAAATCAAAGAATTATCCCTAAAACTTGGACAAATAGAAAGCAAGCAACAAAAGAAACTGTCAGGTACCAGAAGAAAGCAAATAATAAAAATTAGAACAGAATTAAATGAAATAGAAAACAGAAAAACAATTGAAAGAGTTAACAAGACCAAAGCTGGTTCTTTGAAAAAATTAACAAAGTAGATAAACCATTGGCCAAACTGACAAAAGAAAATCAGGAGAGGAAGCAAATAACCCAAATAAGAGATGAGATGGGCAATATAACAAGAGACCCAACTGAAATGAAAAGAATCATATCAGATTACTATGAAAATTGTACTCTAACAAATTTGAAAACCTAGAAGAAATGGATGAATTCCTAGAAACACACTACCTACCTAAACTAACACAAACAGAGGTAGAACAACTAAATAAACCCATACCAAAAGAAGAGATGAAGAAGGTAATCAAAAAACTCCCAACAAAAAAAAAAAAAGCCCTGACCCAGACGGCTTCACTGGAGACTGCTACCAAACTTTCAGAGACGAGTTAACACCACTACTACTAAAGGTATTTCAGAGCATATAAAAAGATGGAATACTCCCAAACTCATTCTATAAAGCCAGCATATCCCTGATGCCAAAACCAGGTAAAGACACCACAAAAAAAGAAAATTACAGACCTGCATCCCTCATGAACTTAGATGCAAAAATCCTCAACAAAATTCTAGCCAATAGAATTCAACAACATACAAAAAAAGTAATTCAGCATGACCAAGTGGGTTTTATACCCCAGGTATACAGGGAGAGTTCGACATTAGAAAAACAATTAATGTAATCCATCATATAAATAAAACAAACGATGAGAACTACATGATCTTATCAATTGATGCAGAAAAGGCATTTGACAAAGTCCAACACCCATTCATGATAAAAACTCTCAGCAAAATAGGAATAGAAGGAAAATTCCTCAACATAATAAAGGGCATTTATACAAAGCCAACAGCCAATATCGTACCAAAGGGAGAGAATCTGAAAGCATTCTCTTTGAGATCAGGAACCAGACAAGGATGCCCTTTATCACCACTTTTATACAACATTGTGGTGGAGGTCTTAGCCAGAGCGATTAGGCTAGATAAAGAAATAAAGCGCATCCAGATTGGTAAAGAAGAAGCAAAAGTATCTCTATTTGCAGATGACATAATCTCATACACAGAAAATCCTTAAGAAAACTACTGAAACTAATCGAAGAGTTCAGCACAGTAACATGATACAAGATAAACACACAAAAATCAGTTGGATTCCTCTACATCAACAAAAAGAACATCAAAGAAGAAACCACCAAATCAATACCATTTACAGTAGCCCCTAAGAAGATAAAACACTTAAAAATAAATTTTTCCATAGATGCAAAAGACCTGTACAAAGGAAACTACTAGACATTACTGCAAGAAACAAAAAGAGACCTACATAAGTGTAAAAAACATACCTTGCTCATGGATAGGAAGACTTAACATTATAAAAATGTCTCTTCTACCAAAAGCGATCTATAGATACAATGCAATTCCAATCCAAATTCCAACAACATTTTTTAATGAGATGGAGAAACAAATCACAAACTTCATATGGAAGAGAAAGAGGCCGCGGATAAGTAAAGCATTACTGAAAAAGAAGAACAAATGGGAGGCTTCACACTACATGATTTTAGAACCTACTATACCGTCACAGTAGTCAAAGCAGCCTGGTACTGGTACAACAACAGATACATAGACCAATGGAATGGAATTGAGAATCCAGACATAAATCCATCCACATATGAGCAGCTGATATTTGACAAAGACCCAAAGTCAGTTAAATGGGGAAAAGATAGTCTGTTTAACAAATGGTGCTGGCATAACTGGATATCCATCTGCAAAAACATGAAACAAGACACATACTTCACACCATGCACAAAAACAAACTCAAAATGGATCAAAGACCTAAATATAATATCTAAAATGATAAAGATCATGGAAGAAAAAATAGGGACAATGTTAGGAGCCCTAATACATGGCATAAACAGTATACAAAACATTATTAACAATGCAGAAGAGGGACTAGATAACTGGGAGCTCCTAAAAATCAAACACCTATGCTCATCCAAAGACTTCACCAAAAGAGTAAAAAGATTACCTACAGACTGGGAAAAAGTTTTTAGCTATGACATTTCTGATCAGTGCCTGATCTCTAAAATCTACATGACACTGCAAAAACTCAACTACAAAAAGACAAAAAAAAACAATTAAAAAAATGGGCAAAAGATATGAACAGACACTTCACTAAAGAAGACGTTCAGGTAGCTAACAGATACATGAGGAAATGCTCTCGATCATTAGCCATTAGAGAAATGCAAATCAAAACTACAATGAGATTCCATCTCACTGGAACAAGGCTGGCATTAACCCAAAAAACACAAAATAATAAATGTTGGAGAGGTTGTGGAGAGATTGGAACACTTATACACTCTTGGTGGGAATGTAAAATGGTATAACCACTTTGGAAGTCGATTTGGCTCTTCTTTAAAAAGCTGGAAATAGAACTACCATACGATCCAGCAATCCCACTCCTTGGAATATATCCTAGAGAAATAAGAGCCTTTACACGAACAGATACAGGCACACCCTTGTTCACTGCCGCACTGTTTACAATGGCAAAAACGTGGAAGCAACCAAGGTGCCCATCAATGGTTGTATAGATAAATAAATTATGGTGTATTCACACAATGGAATACTATGCATCGATAAAGAGCAATGATGAATTTGTGAAACATTTCATAACATGGAGGAATCTGGAATGCATTATGCCGAGTGAAATTAGTCAGTTACAAAAGGACCAAATATTGTATGAGACTACCATTACAAGAACTCGAGAAATAGTTTAAACAGAGAAGAAAACATTCTTTGATGGTTACGAGAGTGGGGATGGAGGGAGGAAAAGGGGTTTTCACTAATTAGATAGTAGATAACTATTTTAGGTGAAGGCAAAGAAAACACACAATACAGGTGAGGTCAGCACAACTGGACTAAACCGAAAGCAAAGAAGTTTCCTGAATAATCTGAATACTTCAAAGGCCAGCGTAGCAGGGGCAGGGGTTTGGGGACCATGGTTTCAGGGGACATCTAAGTCAACTGGTATAATAAGATCTATTAAGAAAACATTCTGCATCCCAGTTCAGAGAGTGGCATCTCTAGTATTAAATGCTAGCAAGCTGCCATCTAAGATGCATCAATTGGTCTCAACTCACCTGGACCAAAGGAGAATGAAGAACACCAAAGTCACAAGGTAATTTTGAGAGCAAGAGACAGAAAGGGCCACATAAACCAGAGTCTACATTAGTCTGAGACCAGAAGAACTAGATGGTGCCCAGCTACAACCGATGTTTGGATGTTTGCCCTGACAGGGACTACAACAGAGAACCCCTGAGGGAGCAGGAGAGCAGTGGGATGCAGACCCCAAATTCTTGTAAAAAGACCAGACTTATTCATCTGACTGAGACTAGAAGGACCCTGGAGATCATGGTCCCGAGGTCTTTTGTTAGCCTAAGACAGGTACCATTACCAAAGCCAACTCTTCAGACAGGGATTGTACTGGACTATGGGATAGAAAATGATACTGGTGAAGAGCGAGCTTCTTGGATCAATAGACACATGAGAGATTGACTTGTAAACTTTCACTTAAAGCACAATAAAAATTAGAAAAAAAAGAAGATTTCTGAAAAGTATAAAGCATTGAAATTATTAAAATTACTCAAAACCACATTGCAGACAAATACTAAAGCAATTTCAAATAACAGTGATTATTACTTTGGATTAGGAGGGGCTGATCCTTTCATATGGGAAAGTACTCCAGCTTCAATGGTGATGGTTTTCAGTGTTCACATATAACTGACAAATATTGCAGAAAAATAAAGCATTTCACTCACCACGTGTCTGATTTTCAGTCCATTTATTAATTTTATACATGGTGTCTTCTACGTCATTTGTAAAGTCAACTCGTTCCACTTTGGCATTGTATAATTTTTCAGCACATTCAGTGTAGTTCTATAAATAAGAATACAATCCTTTTGTTTACAAATCACCACCAACTAAGCATATAAACCAAAAACCAAACCAATTTCTGTTGGCTTGACCCCAATTCATGGTGACCCTTGTGTGTCACAGTAGAACCATGCTCCACAGGGTTTTCAAAAGCTGGTATTTTGGAAGTAGATCCCCTAGCATTTCTTCCAAGGTACCTTTGGGTAAACTCAAACTGACAATCTTTTGGTTGGCAGCCAAGTGCTTAACCATTTGTACCTCCCTGAGACTCCAACTAAGCCTAAAAGAAATGTATATTTGAACTTGTCCCTTCATTTCCACTGTCACTGCTACTCAAGAACTGAATCCTGCCTCAAGGTTGAGGACCTAGTATTTCTCTGAGATGCATTTTATAAGATTTCTCAGAAAGTTCCAAGAGTTTGGACAACCAATTGACCATAAAAAAAAAAAAAAAAAAACCCAAACCCGTTGCCGTTGAGTCAATTCCAATTCAACAGGCCAGATCATTAAGTCATCATTGAACTGTCTCTCTCTTCTTTCCTGTTTCACTCTTTCTGTCCCTTTCTCATGCTCCCTGGGGGCATACTCCCAGAAAAATGACTCATTACTCATCTATAAATATTTATTCCAGATTTGCTTCTGGAGAACCCAGACTAACGTAATCAACGTACCCAAAAAAAAAAAAAAAGCTGTTGCAGTCAAATCAATTCCGACTCATAGAGACCTTATAGGACAGAATGGAGCTGCTCCACAGGGTTTCCAAGGCGCTAATCTTTACAGAAGCAGATTGCCACATCAATGTACAGCTTGATAAATTTTCACAGAATGAACACTCCAGGGTAACCTTCACTCCTATCAACATAAAGAACTTTGCCAACATTGTAGAAGTCTCTCTCATGCCTTCTATCAGATCACCAGGCAGTACCACACACATCTCTAAGGCAACTGCTACCCTGACTTCTAGCACGATAAATTAATTTTGTCTTTGAACTTGATGTAAATAGAATCATAGAGTATATACTCTTTTTTCTCTGGTTCTTTGGTTCAATTTTTAGCTTATGAGAGTTATAGAATCTATTGGGTATGGTAAAAATTATAGTAGCCCATTAATTTTCAATGCTGTGTGAGCATACCATTATTTATTTATACATTTTACAATTGTAGATGTATGGGTTGTTTCCAGGGTTTTGTTACAATGCCAATGTAAACCATTTTTCATGTCTGTTGGTACACACATATATCCATTTCTGTTGGCTATATTCATAGGAGTAGAATTTCTGGGTCATATGATTTTTTTTTGTTTTATGGTATGTTTATATTCAATTTTAGTAGATATTGAAAAACAGCATTCCTAAGTTGGAAGTGACAGTTTATAATTTCACCAGCAGGATATGAGAGCTCTAGTTGCTCCACACCTTCCAATATTTGGTTTTGTCTTTTTTTTTTTTTTTTTTTTTACCTTTAGCCTTTCTGGTGAGCATGAAATGAATCGTCTTGTGATTTAAATATGCGTTTATCTAATAACTAATAGGGTTGAAGCCTTTTTGAACATTATTGGCCATTTAAATATATTCTTTTGCAAAGTTCCAGTTCAAGTTTTTGCCCATTTTCCACTAGACCATTTGGCTTTTTCTTACTGATTTATAGGAGGAGTTTTTGATTCTGGATATCAGTGCTTTATTGCCTATGTATACTGAAAATATATTCTCCCACTGTGGCTTGCCTTTTTACTTTCTTGATGATATTCTTTAATGAAAGAAAGTTCTTAATTCTAATGCCATCCATGTTATCAGTTTTGTCCTTTATGATTAGTGCTTTATGTACCCTAAAACAAAGATTAGCAAATCTTTGCCTAGCAAAGGTCATGATAATTACCAATCTATTTTTATCACTGAAAAAAACTTTATTGTTTTGCAATTCACAGTTACATCTGTGATCCACCGGCAATTTATATTTTTGTGTATAGTATGAGAGAAGTGTCAGGATATATTTTTCTATGTGGATAGCCAGTGAACCAATGCCATTTATTAAAAAAACACCAACTCCTCTTTGCTGCTCTGCAGAACCACCTCTGTCATAAAGTGAGTGTCTCCATGTGTGAGTCTGTTTCACAACTCTGTACACTTCCCATTGGTCTGCTAGCTACCTTTGCACAAATACAACCAGATCTTAATCATTATAGTTTTTAAGCCTTAACATAAGTCTTCCAATTTTTTTCCTATTTCTATAAAAATTTCTTGACTTTTTCTTGATTCATTTCATTCCATATAAAGTTTTAAATCAGCTTGTCAATTTCTCCAAAATCGATTGTTTTGAATCTGTAGATAAATATGGGAGAATTTACATCTTTATCACATTGGGTATTCTATCCATGAGCATGTCACACTCTTTGTTTTTAACCTTTTCTTTAATTTCTCTTAGCAATGATTCTTATTTTCTGACAGGTATTGAACATCTTTCATTAGATTTATTCTTAGTATGTGATGTTTTATGGTGTCACTAGAAATTGTATTAAGTTTTATTTTTTAATTACGGATAATGCACAGAAATGCAATTTTTTTTTATACACTAAGCTTGCTGGAAACCCTGGTGGCATAGTGGTTAAGTGCTATGGCTGCTAACCAAAAGGTTGGCAGTTCGAATCCAGCAGGTGCTCCTTGGAAACTCTACGGGGCAGTTCTACTCTGTCTTATAGGATCACTATGAGTCAGAATCGAGTCGCTGGCAACAGGTTTTTTGGTACTAAGCTTGCTAAATTCACTACACCTTCTCCTCACTTATTCCATTTTGCATTTACAGTGATAGTAAAAAATCTACAATCCAACTATTTTTGCACGTTAACAATGTACATCTGGCAGTAACAAACGGTAATGAACACCAAGGTGCGAGGTAAGAATAACACTAGCTTTGATGATTAAGATTATGTATCAACTTGACTGGGCCATGAATTAGTCCTTTGGACTAATTGCTTCCTTGAGTCTTTGGTTTTCTTCGTTCTCCTTTGTTCCAGTCAGGAAAAGGCCAATAGTTGTTTCTTAGATGGCCATTCTCAACCTTTTAATACCCCAGATGCTACTCACCAGGCCAGGATGTAGAATATTTTCTTTATGAACGGAGTTTTGCCAATTGACCTAGATATCCCCTGAGACTATGGTCCAAGCCTTCATGTCCAGTAGTTCAGTCCCAATGTCTAAGTAGTTTCTATAACTGTGCACTGTGCACCCTATATGCTCATATATTATATGAGTATACATGCAGCATTTACAAATATGTATGTATGTATACAGAAATATTCACAACCATTCCTATATATGTACATGGGTGTACTCTCATATGACCTGCACCCATTTAGCATACATATTAGCCTATGTATCTATTCACAAATTATTGTTTGTTATTACTGTTGTTGCAGGATTGTATATGTTATAGCATTTACCATGGTTGCTCTTTATTCTTGTGTACCTTCAGTGCCTTCTTTTGCTTTGGTCACATTGTACTGACTCCCCCCATACCATGTATTGCCTTATCCTTCACCAGAATTAATACTTGTCTACTGTCTAGTTACCAAAAAAAAAAAAGTAAGTGACTCTCCTCTCTCCCCCTTCCATCCCTGGTAACCATCAAAGAGTGTTTCTTTCTGTGTGTAAACCTATTCCTGACTTTTTATAACTGTGGTCTCATACAATATCTGTTCTTTTATAATTGACTTATTTCACTCAGCAGAATGTCCTCCAGATTCATCCATGTTGTGTGATGTTTCACGGATTCATCATTATTCTTTATAATTGTGTAGTATTGCATTGTGTGTATGTACCACACTTTGTTTATCCTGTCATCCACTGATGAACATTTAGGTTGTTTCTATCTTTGTGCTATTGTGAATAATGCCATAATGAACATGGTTGTGCTTATGTCTATACCTGTTACAGCTTTTATTTCTCTTGGAGTGGGACTCTACTTCTAGCTCTTTAAGGAAGCACCATAACGTTTACCATAGTGTACCATTTTACATTCCCCCCAGCAGTGTCCAAGAGTTCCAATCTTCCCACAACCTTGCCAGCATTCATTTGTTTGTTTTATCAGTGTCATTTTTGCCAGGGTGGAATAATTTTCCTCCTGCTAATAGAATTCCTTGTAGTAATTACTAAAGATGAATTTTCTCACCTTTTATTTTTCTGAAAATGTATTCATTCTTGAAGACTTTTTTTGTATATTTTGAATTCTAGATTGCCAGTTATTTTCCTTCAGAAATTTAGACTTTTTATTTCACTTTTTTCTGGATCCAACATTTCTAGTGAGAATTGGCTGTAAGTTTTGCTGTTGTTCCTTTGATATTAATCTATCTGTTTTATATGGCTGCTTTTAAATTTTTCTCTTTGTTTTTTATCATTATGTGCTAATATGTGGTTATGAGTGCTTCTTGAATCTGTAGGTTTATGTCATTTATCAGTTTAGGAAAAGTTTTTAGCTGTTTCAAATACTAATTTTTTTCAAATACTAATTTTTTCTCAACCTCTTTCTTATCAATTTAGGGGGATCCAATTATATGTATGTTGTACTTTTGCATTATGCCCTGCATGTCTTTTTCTCTCTTAGCAATATTTTCTATCTTTTCTACTGTCAATATTTCAATATGGATATTTTCTCTGATTTATCTTCTAATTCTCCAATCCTCTTCAGCTGAGTCTAATATTATATTTCATCCATTTACCCATTGCTTAATTTTGGTTATTTTTGTTCATTTTGGTTAATATTTGTTATCAAATTTCCATTTGATTATTTTTAATATTCTATTTTTCTGCTAGTATTTTTCAGGAAATTATGTCCTCCATTTTAAAAGATATAATAATCATTATTTTAAATTTGTGTTGAATAACTCTAATACTTTGATACCTTGTAAATCTTCTTTTATTGATCCTTTACTCTTTATTTTCAGTCAAGTGTTTTTTACTCCTGGCATACTTGTAATTCCTCATTCAGTGATGGACATTGCATATGAAAATCTGAATAGAAAATCTGAAATTATGGGCAATGTTTTCTTCATCAGCTTGAAGGAGTCCTCCCAGGCCAAATTTGGGATCATTTGCTCATGAAGATAATGTTTGTAATGGATTACAACATTTTGATTAAAATAGGAAGCCATGAGTCCATATTGATATAAATAAACACCGGGGATATTTACATAGTCTCAAAGTAATTCCTCACAAAATACTTAAGTACAAAGGAAAAAGAATAATGTTACAGTAGAGAAACCTGGCAGACAGCACTTTAACCAAATAATCAAAGTTAACATTATCAAAAATGGGATAAATCAAAACTCTGCTAGCAACCATCACCTGTGATGTTTCTATCAAATATATATAACCTGAATTTAATCATCAAGAAACACCAAACAAACCCACACTGAAGGACACTCTAAAAAATACCTGGCCTAAAACTAGACATTCAAAATAATCATCAAATGTGTCAAAATTATTTACGTCAAGGAAAGGTTAAGAAATAGTTTCAAATTGAAGGAGACTAAAGTGACATAATTAAATACAACGTATGATTCTGAATTAAATCCTTTTGTTATAAGGGATGATGTTGAGATGACTGGAGAGACATGAATGGACTCTAAAATTTGGCTGGTAATAATTCAACAATGTTACTTCTCTGATTTTGATGGTTATATTGTGGTTATGTAGATGAATGTCATTGTTTGTAGGAATTATACACTAAGGTATTAAAGGGTGATAAAGTATCTCAAATGGTTCAGGAAAAAAAGTGTTCCTGCTACAATAGTTACACCTGTTCTGTGAGTTTGAAATTATTTCAAAGTAACTTTTATTTTAAAAAGTAGAAGGCCATCCTAATATATCTTCTTCACTGATGGACTACGGAAGGTAAGGGAAAGAGAGAAGTCAAAGATAACTCAGATAGCTGGTTGACAAGGAACAGAAAGAGGACATCAGAGAAAGAGAAGATCTGGGTGTGTGTTGAGGAACATATTGATGCCCACTTGAGAACTTGCAGTAGGCAAGATGAGCCTATCACTGAGAGGTGGGGAACAACTCACACAGCTGTGGAGAGCTGCAGAGGTATGGATGACAGCATCAAGGAACTGTAAGCTGTCAGGGTAGATAACCTCCCCTTGGCTCAGATCGCAGACTAAAATTGGAAGATGCCTGAAAGCAGAGCCCTAAAGAACACTAGAATTTTACAGATGAGTGGAGGAATAAAGATGAACAAAGAATCCTAAAATGAAGTAACCAGAGAAGAAGGCTGAAAACCAGGAGAAGTCAGTGTCATACGAACTATGAAAGGGGAGAGTTTTAGGGAGTGTGTGTAGGATTGAAAACTATGAAGAAGCAGATAAGATAAAAACTTGAAAGTGTTCTCAAATCAGGTGTCCAAATGGAGGTCATTAGTGGCTTTGATAAGAAAAGTTTTATGAGAGCAACTGAGATAGAAGCCAGATTGCAAATGGTAGAGAAATGAAAGAAGGTGGAAAATGAACTCAGCATGTATATACCACTCTTTGAAGGGCTTGATTTTTCAAGCTTAGATTGTCAGAGTGAGAAATAGAAACAATTATGCAGTAGGTGGGAGAGGGGAAGTTAAAAAAAATTGGGAAAATGTGCACCTTGAGTATATTTATACATTGTGAGGAAGAAGTCAGTAAGTGATTGAAGTCGGGGAGAGATATTGATGGAACCAGATCACTGAGGAACTAGGAGTCAATAGGAGGAAAAAAGTAATGGAGGAATTAACCATCCAGAAAAGCCTTTCCTCTGAAATTGATGGAAACAGGAAAAGGAATCAGGACACATGTGGGTAGAAATATGGAGGTGTTTTTCTCCCTAATGGCCTCTATTTTTCTCTATCAAGTAGAAGACAAGATCTTTATTCCAAATTGATGATGGAGGTAATTGGGGAGTTGAGAGAAGTAAGAAAGCTTTTAGTAACTACTGCAAGTACTAAAAAAAGGAGAGAGAAATTACCGGGGACACAAAAGATGAGTGTTGGGCACCAACTCCAGATCTAGCTGGAATGGAGACCATGATGTTGTAGTTATAACTGCACACTTTTAGGGTTTCCACAGGTATCATTCAATATCTCAAGCAGAAGAGCTGAGGGAAACTGTGAGATTAACCCAGATTTGTGGCTTTGCTGTGCAAAAGAGTTAATTAGTAATAGAGTGGTTAAAGAATGAATCCAAAATGATAGCACTAAATTCATACCTATCCATAATTACCCTGAATGTAAATGGACTAAATGCACCAAAAAAGAGACAGAGAGTGGCAGAATGGATTAAAAAACAAGATCCGTCTATATGCTGCCTACAAGAAACACACCTTAGACTTAGAGACACAAACTAAAACTCAAAGGATGGAAAAAATATATCAAGCAAAAAACAATCAAAACAGAACAGGAGTGGCAATATTAATTTCTGACAAAATAGACTTTAAAGTTAAATTCATCAGAAAGGATAAGGAAGGACACTATATAATGATTAAAGGACAAAACACCAAGAAGATATAACCATATTAAATATTTATGCACCCAATGACAGGGATGCAAGATACATAAAACAAACTCTATCAGCATTGAAAAGTGAGATAGACAGCTCCACAATAATAGTAGGAGACTTCTACACACCACTTTCGGTGAAGGACAGGACATCCAGAAAGAAGCTCAATAAACACATGGAAGATCTAAATGCCACAATAAACCAACTTGACTTCGTAGACATATACAGAACACTCCACCCAACAGCAACCAACTATACTTTCTTTACTAGTGCACATGGAACATTCTCTAGAATAGACTACATATTAGGTCACAAAGCTAGCCTTAGCAGAATTCAAAACACTGAAATATTACAAAGCATCTTCTCTGACCATAAGGCCATAAAAGTGGAAATCAATCACAGGAAAAGCAGGGAAAAGAAATCAAACAGTTGGAAACTGAACAATACCCTACTCAAAAAAAGACTGGATTATAGAAGACATTAAGGATGGAATAAAGAAATTCAGAGAATCCAATATGAACGAAAACACTTCCTATCAGAACCTTTAGGACACAGCAAAAGCAGTCCCCGGGGGCCAATTTATATCAATAAATACACACATCCAAAAAGAAGAAAGGGCCAAAATCAAAGAATTATCCCTACAACTTGAACAAATAGAAAGAGAGCAACAAAAGAAACCCACAGGCACCAGAAGAAAACAAATAATAAAAATTAGAGCTGAATTAAATGAAATAAAAAAAAAAAATTGAAAGAATCAACAAGACCAAAAGCTGTTTTTTTGAAAAAATCAACAAAATTGATAAACCACTGGCCAAACTGACAAAAGAAAAGCAGGCGACGAAGCAAATAACCTGAATAAGAAATGAGATGGGCAATATTACAACAGACCCAAATGAAATTAAAAGAATCATATCAGATTACTATGAAAAACTAGACTCAAATTTCAAAACCTAGAAGAAATGAATTCCTAGAAACACACTACCTACCTAAACTAACACAAACAGAGGTAGAACAACTAAATAGACCCATAACAAAAGAAGAGCTTGAAAAGGTAATCAAAAAACTCCCTCCAAAAAAAGCCCTGGTCCAGACGGCTTCACTGCAGAGTTCTACCAAACTTTCAGAGAAAAGTTAACACCACTACTACTAAAGGTATTTCAGAGCATAGAAAAGGATGGAACACTACCAAATTCATTCTATGAAGCCACCATACCCCGATACCAAAACCAGGTAAAGACACCACAAGAAAAGAAAATTATAGACCTATAGCCCTCATGAATGTAGATGCAAAAATCCTCAACAAAATTCTAGCCAATAGAATTCAACAACATATCAAATAAATAATTCACCATGACCAAGTGGGATTCATACCAGATATGCAGGGATGGTTCAACATTAGAAAAACAATTAATGTAATCCACCACATAAACAAAACAAAAGACAAGAATCACATGATTTTATCAATTGATGCAGAAAAGGCATTTGACAAAGTTGAACACTCATTCATGAGAAAAACTCTCAGCAAAATAGGAATAGAAGGAAAATTCCTCAACATAATAAAGGGCATCTTGCCAACAGCCAACATCACCCTAAATGGAGAGAGCCTGAAAACATTCCCACTGAGATCGGAAACCAGACAAGGATGCCCTTTATCACCACTTTTATTCAACATTGTGCTGGAAGTCTTAGCCAGAGCAATTCAGCTAAATAAAGAAATAAAGGGCATCCAGATTGGTGAGGAAGAAGTAAAAGAATCCCTATTTGCAGATGACATGATCTTATACACAGAAAACCCTAAGAAATCCTCCAGAAAACTACTGGAACTAATAGAAGAGTTCAGCAGAGTATCGGGATGCAAGATAAACATACAAAAATCAGTTAGATTCCTCTACACCAACAAAAAGAACATTGAAGAGGAAATCATCAAATCAATGCCATTTACAGTAGCCCCCAAGAAGATAAAGTACTTAGGAATAAATCTTACCAGAGATGTAAAAGACTCATACCAAGAAAACAACAGTACACTTCTGCAAGAAACCAAAAGATGCTTACATAAGTGGAAGAACATACCTTGCTCGTGGATAGGAAGACTTAACATTATAAAAATGTCTATTCTACCAAAAGCAATCTATATATTTAATGCAATTCCAATTCAAATCCCAACGACATTCCTTAATGATGGAGAAACAAGTTACCAATTTCATGTGGAAGGGAAAGAGGCCACGGATAAATAAGGCATTACTGAAAAAGAAGAACAAAGTAGGAGGCCTTACTTTACCTGATTTTAGAACCTATTCTACCACCACAGTAGTCAAAACAGCCTGGTATTGGTACAACAACAGATACATGGACCAACGGAACAGAATTGAGAATCCAGACATAAATCCATCCACATATGAGCAGCTGATATTTGACAAAGACCCAAAGTCAGTTAAATGGGGAAAAGATAGTCTGTTTAACAAATGGTGCTGGCATAACTGGATATCCACTCCATGCACAAAAACTAACTCAAAATGGAGCAAAGACCTAAATATAAAGTCTAAAAGGATAAAGATCGTGGAAGAAAAAATAGGGACAACATTAGGAGCCCTAATACGTGGCATAAACAGTATAAAAAACATTATAAAGAATGTAGAAGAAAAACTAGATAACTGGGAGCTCCTGAAAATCAAACACTTATGCTCATCCAAAGACTTCACCAAAAGAGTAAAAAGATTACCTACAGACTGGGAAAAAGTTTTTAGCTATGACATTTCTGATCAGTGCCTGATCTCTAAAATCTACATAATACTGCAAAAACTCAACTGCGAAAAGACAAATAACCCAATTTAAAAAATGGGCAAAAGATATGAATAGACACTTCACTAAAGAAGACATTCAGGTAGCTAACAGATACATGAGGAAATATTCACGATCATTAGCCATTAGAAAAATGCAGATCAAAACTACAATGAGATTTCATCTCACTCCAACAAGGCTGGCATTAATTCAAAAAACACAAAATAATAAATGTTGGAGTGGCTGTGGAGAGATTGGAACACTTCTACACTGCTGGTGGGAATGTCAAATGGTACAACCACTTTGGAAATTGATTTGGTGCTTCATTAAAAAGCTGGAACTAGAACTACCATACAATCCAGCAATCCCACTCCTTGGAATATATCCTAGAGAAATAAGAGCCTTTACACTAACAGATATATGCACACCCATGTTTATTGCAGCACTGTTTACAATAGCAAAAACATGGAAGCAACCAAGGTGCCCATCAACGGATGAATGGATAAATAAATTATGGTATATTCACACAATGGAATACTATGCATTGATAAAGAACAGTGAGGAATCTGTGAAACATTTCATAACATGGAGGAACGTGGAAGGCATTATGCGGAGTGAAATTAGTTGCAAAAGGACAAATATTGTATAAGACCACTATTATTAAAACTTCAGAAATAGTTTAAACTAAGAAGAAAACATTCTTTTGTGGTTATGATGGGGGGAGGGAGGGAGGCTGGGGGGGATATTCACTAATTAGGTAGTAGATAAGAACTACTTTAGGTGAAGGGAAAGACAGCACACAATACAGGGGAGGTCAGCACAATTGGACTAAACCAAAAGCAAAGAAGTTTCTTGAATAAACTGAATGCTTCGAAGGCCAGTATAGCAGGGGCAGGGGCCTGGGGACCATGGTTTCAGGGGACATCTAAGTCAATTGGCATAATAAAATCTATTAACAAAACTTTCTGCATCCCACTTTGAAGAGTGGCGTCTGGGGTCTTAAATGCTAGCAAGCAGCCATCTAAGATGCATCAGTTGGTCTCAACCCCCCTGGATCAAAGAAGAATGAAGAACACCAAGGACACAAGGTGATTACGAGCCCAAGCGACAGAAAGGGCCACATGAACCAGAGACTACATCAGCCTGAGACCAGAAGAACTAGATGGTGCCCGGCTACAACCGATGACTGCCCTGACAAGGAACACAACAGAGAACCCCTGAGGGAGCAGGAGAGCAGTGGGATGCAGACCCCAAATTCTCATAAGACTAGACTTAATGGTCTGGCTGAGACTGGAAGGACCCCGGTGGTCACGGCCCCCAGACCTTCAGTTGGCCCAGGACAGGAACCATTCCCGAAGCCAACTCTTCAGACATGGATTGGACTGGACAATGGGTTGGAGAGGGATGCTGGTGAGGAGTGAGCTTCTTTGATCAGGTGGACACTTGAGACTATGTTGGCATCTCCTGCCTGGAGGGGAGATGAGAGGGTAGAAGGGGCTAGAAGCTGGCGAAAAGGACACGAAAAGAGAGAGTGGAGGGAGAGAGCAGGCTGTCTCATTAGGGGGAGAGTAATTGGAAGTGTGTAGCAAGGGGTATATGCGTTTTTGTGTGAGAGGCTGACTTGATTTGTAAACTTTCACTTAAAGCACAATAAAAATTATTCAAAAAAAAAAAAAAAGAATGAATCCATGGAGTAGTTCGATATGGAAATGAAGCCAGGAGAGAACTGACACTTTGGGAGAAAATAGAGAGGCCAAGAAATTGACTAAGTCAATCCAGTAGAAGAACAGACTGAGTGGAAGTGAAGGAATAAAAGAACTAGAAGAATAGTTTTTTGTGGCCACAAAATGGGAAATTGGAGTTGTAGATTTCAGAAGTGGAACAGTCCCAGGTATTAAGTTCCAGGGTGTGGTCTTGGGCATCAGTTATTAAGAAGAAGGTGTGGAGAGAAGGTCAGGAAACTGTACAAAGGAAAGTTTGGTGGGTCATCCACATGGACATTGAAGTTACACAAAATGGTGGCAGAATTTGGAAGAGTATGGAATAACATTTACAAAAATCTGACCCAAGGCATCTTTAGCATGGATTGAGGGAAGAAGGAGAAGAAGATGTCAGGAATTGTGGTTCGATCTTCAAGGATATCATATCTTTTGTAAAGAGAATTTATAAAACATCATTACTATTACTATCAATTATAATAGACTCATCTATATTCAAATCTGAGTAATAGTTAAACTAAATATAAATATCTTGGAGATTATCTAGTTTGCAGTGACATAAATAATTGAAAGTTGACAATTAGTTACATTTTTAACCAAAAGCAGTACTAGAAAAACTAAACTAGCTGTACTTAAATATTTGGGAGGAAAAAATGGCAGTGTCTCTGTTTTCCATTTTCTTGATCAGATTTCACCTTACTGTACTTCCAGGTTAATTGATTTTTACCTACACCAAGTGCCAGGTGACTGTGGAGATCTGTTATAAATAGAAGCATGATGGACTGATCAACTTCTAGTTTGAAGACCTGGCAATCTCTTGAGGGCACAGCAGTATGTGTGGGAACACAGAGACACTAATGTGGTCCTGCACCTACAGGGCGGCCCCTATGAAGCTTGTGTAGGAGTCTTTTGGGAAGACAAAGTTGTCCAGTGCTTCATAATTGTCAGGCTGCCAAAGGAATAGGGAGTGGTGCTGGAAAAGAGTGAAGAATTTGAGTGGGTGATAGGCAGAGGGAGCAATAATGATTGGGTGGAACACAGAGAGCTGGCAAAGATGCAGGTGGAAATAAGCCCAGAGGAGTCACTGAGGTGGAGTTTTATGGTTGTCTGAGAAGTGGGTAATTAAAAGGGAGACCAAACATGCCCAGAGCATCATAGCTACTGTGTCTGCTTGAATAGTACTAACCAGGGAAGCAGCTTTATGTTGTGACGGTAATGATGGTTTCAAAGCATGGGTTGAGCATAGTAGGGTATAGAGTATATTCTGGGCCCCACTGGTCTTTGGGTGGGCAGAATGCAATGATAGATGCATTGATAATGCACACATCATACAGTAATATTAAAAATTAGGCTGCTGACCCCAGATGAGCCCATTCCCCATCTCTGTTGCATCTGGACTGCTCCTTTGCCAATGGCTGTCCTAATCTAACCATGCCTCCCAGACACTCGTAAGTGATCTCACTGAAAAGATAAGTAACTGCCAGAGGGAGAGATGAAAGGGTATGGCTGAGAAAAAAAGAGGGGTGGAATGAAAGAACTCAGCACTGGAGATGCAAAGCTATCTCCCATTAGACTCAAAGCTCAGGAAAATGGATAGACATTTCCTTGCTGCTCATACCAAAACCCATTACTGCTGGGTCGACTCTGACTCATAGTCACCCTTTAGGACAGAGTAGAGCTACCCATAGGGTTTCCAAGGCTGTAATCTGCACAACTTTTCTCCCCCAGGGCGGCTGGTGGGTTCAAATCACTGACCTTTCAGTTAGTAGCTGAGCACTTAACCACTGCACCACCAGGTGTTCTTTGCTACCCATAAAACCAAGCCAAACCAAACCGAACCTGTTGCCTTCAAGTTGATTCCCACTCATAGTGACCCTATAGGACAGAGTAGAACTGCCCCATAGGGTTTCCAAGGAGCACCCGGTAGATTCGCCCTGCTGACCTTTTGGTTAGCAGCCATGGCTCTTAACCACTGCACCACCAGGGGGTCATACCAAAAAAACAAGCCCATTGCCATCGAGTCAATTTCAACTCATATGTGATCCTATCCAAAAAAAAAAAAAAAAAAAACCATTGCCGCCGAGTCGATTCTGACTCATAGCGACCCTATAGGACAGAGTAGAACTGCCCCATAGAGTTTCCAAGGAGCGCCTGACAGATTCAAACTGCCAACTCTTTGGTTAGCAGCCGTAGTACTTAAACGCTACGCCACCAGGGCAGACACCCCTAAATGTGCTGTCTGCCTTCCTTCACCCCAGTTACAGCTCAACATAATGCCAATAGAAAAATTAACTGTTTTGGAGCCCATCAGTCTGGTGACCCTGAATATGCAGATTGAATGAAATAAAGTTGTACATTGGAAACAGAGTGACGATATTTTTAAAACACCCCAGAACATAATTTGTCACGGCTCAGTAGAAAGACACAAGGATTTATTCAGATAATGTATTGAACAAGGTTCAAGTCCAGAGTGGAAACAACCCTCTGACATAGGAGACATCGCTTACCTTATGAATGTCAGACACTTTTTCTGCAAAAACACCATTTGCAATGTGGAGCTGGTAATCCTTGTGGGGTGCGTTTATATCAGAGAGAACTCTTTCCAGTTGAGATTGGAGTCTTGGCTGATATGAAAAAGATTTATAAAAAATTATTCTTGAACTATAAAATTATGCATAGTCTCATCTACATGTGAAATAACACATCTATATTATACCATAACAGTATGAAAAATAATGATGCAACCTATACTGCATACATCTATCATCTCTAAGCTGTTATTATTTAACTCAAAAGCTAATTACTGTCATTAGTTTTTAACCACTGGTTTAGGCGAAATTCTGTCTTCTATGCCCTACTATTTGCTACTGTGCTAGATTTCAAGATCTCCATGCTAATCAAATTGTTTTATGAGTCTGGAGTTTTCTGAGTGTCAAATCCATCTCATACTCAAAGTTTTGAAGTCTCAGTTTTTTAAAGACAAGCCCATGACCATACTGACCAATTTGAATGGTTATCAAATTTTTAAGATGTTGATTATTTAAGCAGCTTTCTCTCCTAAAGTGAAGCTTGATGGCTCAGTTTGAGGTCCTCCAGGCCCTGAGCTTCTCCTTCCCCTCCCTAGCAGCTTAATGGAAGTGAGCAGACAACAGGGAAAGGAAAGGAGAAAAAAAAAATGAGGATCATCAACTAATTTTAAACATATTTAACTTTGAAAATATGGTTGGTCAGGACGGGGTATTACTGAAGTGAATTTAGGATGATTATGTCTATATTCTAACTTTTACTGTCTCCAATTCCCAAAGATATGTAAAAGGTGAATGTCATTAAAATCATCTTCTTAAAGAACTCTGAATATGAATAAAGCCCTTTTCCATTCTTTATGTGCAAAAGTGACAGTGAGTTAGTTTATCTGTTAGTTTTCCACATGTGAATGCCTACTGTACATACAGCTCTATACTATACGCTATGAGTGAATGTACTTGAGGAATTTCATTGTGTATTACCCATTTTTTTTTTGATTACCCATATATGACTGACGTAAGAAAACAAATAGACAAAAAGGAAAATTGAAACATCACTGTAAAGACACATACAGATTTATCTGGATCCACAAATAACAGCATTTAAATATCTGTTCATTTCCAAATCAATCCTTCTAATAAATGGGCTTTGATTCTTTCCTACTTCATTTATTTAACAAACGTTTATTGGGCACTGTGATAGGAATTGAGGATATAAAGGTTTTAGATGTAGGTCCTAACCTCAATGGGCTAGTCTATAGTCAATGGAAACCCTTATAATGTGCTTATATGGTCCCTGGACCCTTTCCAAAAGGCCCAAAATAACATAGACTTTAAGCCTTCTTCTCTAAACTAGTGGTAAAAGGGTATTTAAAGCACTACAATTGTTCTCAGAGCTATATATTTTCTAATAGAAATTAATAAATTAAAACTTCATCCATCCAAATATTTTGAATTCACTTGAATGCACCGAATGTCCCTTTGAAATAATCATACTTCACTGATATCGACGGTACCTCTCCTGACTAGACTGTCTAGGATAACTCCTGACTCAGCTGATTAAGCATCAGTCTCTCAAAGGGAAAAAAAACTATACAGTAATTAGGCATACCTGGTTGTCGAAATAGCTACCCAAAAGACCTCAGTTAAAGTGATTTATTTACATCCAGTGTTCATTTTTTTTTTTCCTCATCTCTACCAACAACTACTTCTAAGTAGAAAAAATCCCTTTTTATTTGTTTTTCTTAAGAAAAGCTATGAGCTGTTGTCATACTCCTTCTCAAATCTAATCTCTTGGTTCTAATTGCTCACTGATGGATGCAGCATTAAAAAATTGGCACATTTATTTATTATGATTCTGTTTTATATTTCCATTTTAAAGCTAGTCATCTGTAAGAAAAGATCATGCTACTGTTAACTGAGTAGATAAAAAATTAATTTCTACACATACTTGAATTCAATAATTCTTCTACTTTACAACAGAAGACTAAGTTCTGCTCCTACGATCTCTCCGATCAAATTTAACTAAAGGGTTTACTAAAATAAATAATTAACATCCTAGAATAAAGTTAACATAATATAATGAATTTGTCCAATAAGTGTACTAAATAGTTCATTTTACCAATACAAACTGGCTGTGAATGTCATAGGAGAAAGTAAAACATTTAGTTCCACACCATCTTGCCAAAATCTGGCCAACACACAAGTAAAATAATGGTAAGTTAATAATTAACAAGTAACTTATCAAAAGGTTTATTTGAACTGTCCACAATCGGGAAATTTGAATGAGAGGTGTTTCTTTGCTTCAAAAGAATAGAAAACATATTTAAATATACTTTTGAAACAGGAATTTTTCCTCAGATTAGTTTCACATTCGTTTCTCTGAAAGAACCTGGGCTTTACCTGGGCATGAGAAGCTTTTCCACATCCTGAGACGGTGTTAAAGTGAAGCATCTGCAAACAGGGCACAAGGACAGAGGCTGTCAGAGGCAGAGGTTGCTAGTGGAATAGTTAGCAAGAGTTTTTAAAAATGAAAATAATTATTTCTTTCACAATAAATGTGTCTAAATGCTACCCGGAGGTCGCTAGTGTCCAGAGTGGATTCACTCCATGTCACCAAATGAACATCAATGGGCTGGAAAGGAGAAAAGCATGTTCCATTTTTAATTTTCATTGACTTTTCTTCCTTTTCTACCTCCTGCTGTCTCTTAGGTACACCACCAAACCAAACCCGTTGCCACTGAGTCGATTCTGACTCATAGCAACCCTATAGGACAGAGTAGAACTGCTGCAAAGGGTTTCCAAGGAGCAGCTGGTGGATTTGAACTGCTGACCTTTTGGTTAGCAGCCAAGCTCTTAACCACTGCACCACCAGGGTTCCATTACTATCATAGGTTTAATTTATTTTATCATTGATAAATCTTTTTTATACCTTCCTAAAGTGAACCCTGGTGGCACAACGCTGAAAAACTCATCTGCTAACCAAAAAGTATTGAACTCTCCAGAGAAAGAAAATAATCATTCTAGCTTAAATTATCTGCACAAATAATCTTCAGCAAATACTTTGGTGTGACAGGTTACAACAGGGATAAACTTCCAGTAGAGTCAGAGCCAACTCTGCGGCACACAACAATGGCACTCACCTACGAACTACAAAAACCGGAGAATCGGTGGGCAGAACGGGTTGGCATCAAAGTCTCCACATGCAACCTGGACCTAGTATCTCCCCTGCTGTTGAGCTACTGAATTTAGGTGACAAATTCCTGAGAGAAGACAGGGAAACTGGGACTATCTTACTTACTTGAACATCTTGGCTCAGGGCAGTGTACAAGGGTAAGTGAATAAGCACTTTCTGAAGGTGGCGGTGGTGGGCATGGTGATGACAATGTGATGCTCATTCAGATTAGCTGCTACTATCTGGAATGTACTATAGTTTGTGCTTGAATCACTAGGATTTCATTGCTATCTCCTTCTAGCTCTACTTTCTCATCCATGTCTGCTGAGACATGGTTCTCAAACTTCACTGTGCACCAGGAGGGCTAATCAAAACACAGATCTCTGGGCTCTGTTCTCATGGTTTCTGATTCAGTAGTTCTGGAGTGGAGGTCAAGCGTTTGTATTTCTAACAAGTTCTCCAGGTGATGTTGATGCTGCTAGTCGAGAACACTCTACTAGAAAAGAAAATCAAATCTGAAGTTCTAGGAGTATTCCTGCTGCCTCCCCCACTCAAAAACAAGTGCTCAGAAACCCGAGGAGTGGTTCATTGAGATGTGTGAAGATTAGGCATTGTGTTCTTTAATGATAAAGTGCCCTGCTGGTACAGTGGTTAAGTGCTCAGCTGTTAACCAAAGGTCAGAAGTTTGAACCCAAGTGTCACTCTGCAGGAGGAAGATGTGGCAGTCTCCTTCTGTAAAGATTACGGTCTTGAAATTCCTATGGGGCAGTTCTACTCTGTCTTACAGGGTCACTATGAGTTGGAATCAACTCCATGGCAACCAATTTTGTTTTGTTTTGTTTTGTTTTGTTTTTGTGATGGTTTGCCTTTTCATGAGGACAATTGCAGGGAAACATTTTCTTGGGAAAGATAATTTGCCCGAATGACTAGTTGCAGAAGCCATGGATGGTAGAACTGAGACCAACCTTATCAATCTGAGCTGCACAGTCCCCTCGGGCCCCCAGACGGACCAGGGCCAGGGCAGTGAAGAGGCTCAGAGAGGAGAAGAACACATTTCCATTCCCTTGATTGTTGTCCAACTCTCTGAACAGGTTGAAGCAAAAGTCTGCGTTTGCTGCAGCAAGGGAGGCCATTGTGAAACAGAGGACAGCCTGAAGAACAACGGAAACACTGTTAGTCCTGAATGCATTTCCTATGAATGTTATGGTTTTCATACTCATTTATTTTTAAACGCCAAGCTTCAATTCTTCAGCCTTAGATTTAATCATAGGGTAACTTGGAACAAAAGATACTATGGGAAAAAAATTTTTTTTTGGTCCAGCATCCTTGTTACCAACAACCTAGCACTATCTTTGCTGGCAATGATACTACGATGCACTCATTTTTTTGCACATTGATGTTCTTTAGTGCCCTGTTTCCACCTGTGCTGTCCTATTCACGTCTAGGGCATCTTCCCTCTTCTCTTCAATGTGGCATTTGCATCCTCAGTGGCCTTTGATAGTGTTCTAAGCAGACACATTCATGGGACCTACTGTTTCTCAAATTACCCCAGATTTTTAAGCTGAAATAGAGCAAAGGCGCTGTTTAAAGCCAATTTAACTCTTACAGAAGTAAACTGTCTGTTGGAGGGGTTATACATTACCCATTCCTAGAGCAATCATGCATCCTAATTTTGGGGAAGGGGACTGTCATAATTTCAAACATTACCGATATAGGTATATTCTTTTCAGGCCATCGTCTGAATATCATTATTATTATTATTTTGGAATAGAAGATGTGCGTACTATATTATATACCATGAAAACGCGTAAGACTTTCCAGCACATAGGTCTGTCTTTTGTTAGAGAGCCTAAGGGGGAATAATAAGGTAGAAACCAAGCCAACCATGAGATCATCTTCACATTCTGGATGATGTTGTTTCTGTGATGTAGAGGGCTACTGCCACCATAAAATTCCTCGGGGCTTTCATTTGGTATTTCTTTGCAAACTTTCACTGCAAAGTTCAAATCAATCCCAATACCACAGTTTGGGTTGTCTCAGGCTAAACGAATTTGCATGAATGTTCCAGGTTATTCCATTAGGAGCACTGTGACATGACCATTATTTTACATGTGATGGTGTGGAGGGTTCCCAGGGTCCTAGACTAGGAACTGAGAGGCCCAATACTAGTAGCAGCTCTGTCACTAACAATTGTGTGTCCTGGTTCAAGTCTTTAGCTTCTCTGAATTTCTAATTTCTCATCTTAGTGAGATGATCTATTTAAAGGATCTAGTGCAATGATTCTCAACAGAAAATCAAGTGTCATGCCACCCTGGCCCCCTGCAAAATAAGCATGCCGTATCAGACATGGGGTGGTATGGTGGAGAGGTGAAGAAGGTCATGGAAAGGAAAATATATGAAGTTTCAAAAAGAATATTTTTAAATTGCCGCTGTGTTGACTTTGTAGGTACCACAAATATTTAATGCATTTTGAAATAACAAATGACATTAAAGTAAGTTTTTTTCAATTTGTATTTTATCCAAAGGAAGCTTAAGTTATAAAAAAAAAAAAAAAATTCAGACACACCTATTCTAGTATAATGCCCGACCCACAGTAGGAATTCAATGAATTGGAGCTGCTATGATTATCTGTAAATTGGTGTTAATCTGCTCCATCCTAAAAGACACCAAATTGGCCATTTCCGGAAAAAGTGCTCCTGAAGTGAGCTTCTGGGCTCAAGTAAACACATGAGACTGTGGGCAGCTCCTGTCTGGAGATGAGATGAGAAGGCAGAGGGGGGCAGAAGTGGGTTGAATGGACATAGGGAATACAGGGTGGTGAAGAGGAGTGTGCTGTCCCATTAGGGGAGAGCAGCTAGGAGTACACAGCAAGGTGTATGTAAGTTTTGTATGAGAAACTGACTTGTAAACTTTCACTTAAAGTACAATAAATTAAAATAAAAAAAAACAGTGCTCCCAAGGGGCCCATACTTGACACTTTTTTAACCCCAAGCCCCAAGAGCATCGCTGAGGCACACTGTCATAAACGCTGCTGGTTTTCAGGCTTGAGTTCAGCGACATTGAACTCACTATAAGCCTCACTCTTCAGTCACACCCCAGGAGTCCAGGGTGAGCAAATCTCCTCGTTCACATCCTCACGCCCCCTCAACACCAAGAAAGAACAGCCTTTATCTATGGCCTCCTTTTGGAAAAGTAACGTTGATTTCGTCGGGAATCCAAGTGATCCAGGGGGAAGAGAGGTGGCTGCTGTGATTGGAGCTACAGAGAAAACCTGTTCCAGCAAAGGAGAGAAGGAACAACACAGGGAAGCATGGAATGGGAGTTTGGGGGTTCAGGGCAGCGTCACCAGTGAGTGCTATTGGCAAGGCCTAAAGGCCCACAGGCTGTTCAGGGACTTAAAATCATATTTTAGACATGAAAAATAAGTATTGCTTCCACAAGAAAAAAATTTTTATAATTTTAAAGTAGTTTTTACAAGAAAATTTAAGACAAAATTAACGTCTGCAATTAAATGTACTAAAATGCAGCATGAATTTATTTTAATATTAAAGTTAGTAGTCACAAAAATTTCATCACTTTCGATGGGAAGAGGAGTCCGAGATTCTCTCTTCAAAAAAGGTGATAGCTGAAAATCATAGTCAAAGGAACTTCGAGAGCAAAATCAAAACAATCCTTTCCAAATATTTACATGAAAATTATATTTAAACGTCCCAGATTGCAAACACACACACACACACACACACTTTAAGGCACATTTGCCTTTGGACAAGCCCCAGTGCTTTTTGCTGCTTTACAAGTTTATGTCTAACTATTTTATCCCTTGGGGAAAAAATCCTGATGTTTGTGTCGATCATTCTTAAATCACTTTCTAAGCAACCATCACACATTTCCGTTTCTAATCTTTTAGACATCATGACAGCTTTTCATGAAACTACCACTGTGTTGAAGAAAAGAAACACTACATAGGAATTTGTTCATTCAGACGACCGAGTTCATAATCTTTATGGTTTAGGTAAATGTTATGGAAGAGAAATCCTACTAAGAAATAATGATTAGAGAGAAGCATGACCTGAGACATTCCTCGACGATTATAAATTCGTACACAATAATTTAAAATATGATGAACGGTCCTAAATAGTATACACTCACACCATTCTTGTACAGACACGCTCAAGCACATGGAAAATAAATACCAAAAAATGTTCCACCTCACTTAATTGTTTTTATCTTTCTCTATGCAGGTACACCGTAGTTCCGAGAAATGAAAGCAAGATTCTTTCCTCCTCATCTGATATAGAGTCAGAATCCCACTGGCCAATAGATAACTATTTTTAAGGCTGAATTAATTGTTTTACACCTCAAAGCCCCACCAGATGACAAATGAATAAATACTACCATTGTGCTAAAACCGTGGTTTTCCTTTTTCCCCATAATTACTTTGCACAGCAACTTTAAAAAAATAAACAAAAACAGCAACAAAAGTAGACTAAATTAGAACAAGCCACCGGTAAGTACCTAATGATTGAGTCCCAGTTAAATAAGGACAGTAAATTACTACACTACAGCTACAGAAGATGTCACTGTGACATTGCCCAGTATGCCATCGTCCACACATAGCAATGAAGGGAAAGTCTTTTCAAATTATTAAATAACTTAGCTATAGGATTAATTTTTAATTTATTTAAAATATATCATATGCTTACACTTCTTACATCAAGAGTTTAATATGCAAGTACATAATTTATAATATTCAAAAAAAATAATTTTCAAGCTATCATAAATTAACAAGTACTCATGAAGATTTTTAAGTCCCAGACTTCAGACTTGAGGATCTAAAAATCCATGGCAGTCTGAAGCTTATTTGATTGTGAGTGTGGTGTATTTTAATCCGACAACGTTTTTACGCCATCCTGCTTATTTTGCTTATAGTCAATATGTCTCAAAACAAAATAATAGAAATTTTCTCACCAAAGCTTCTTTAAAAAAAAGCCTACTAAAAAGAAAGAAACACAATTTTTCAGATAAAGAGTGAGCAAAATCAGGCACAAAGAACAGTGAATAAAACATGAAATTATAATGTAATATTTCACAAACCTAAGCGGCCGAGCAGTGGTTAAGCGCTCGGCTGCTAATGGAAGGGTCGGTGGCTGGAACCTACCAGCCATTCTTAAGGAAAAATATGTGGCAGTCTGCTTCCATAAGGATTTACAGCCTTGGAACTCTATGGGGCAGTTTTCCCAGGTCCTAAAGGGTTTCAATGAGTCGGAATTGACTCGAGGGCAATGGGTTTAAGTCTTCTACTTAATTTATATAGTTGATAAATTATGTGCCTTAAGTGTTTGATAAAAAATATTATCTAATCTTGAATAATTTTGTATGTACAAGGAAAAGCAGTCATAGTTCATGGTACATTATTGAGGGAAAAAAAAGAAAGCTCCCATGTTTACTGAATACATTACTGGGGGGAGAAAAAAATAAATAACTACTCTTGAACATGCTTAATTTTTACCCTTATCACATAAGTCAGATTTTATAAATATAGTTATTGCTCTATGGAAGTATTTTAAAATCTTGAATTTCTTTTAAAAACAGAGTTTCAAATTTTGATAAATCCCTGATAATCTCTATCAGATGAGGATTTAGCTATGTCACTAGAACAGGGTTCATTTGAAATCTCCAAAGTTAGTATATCCTTGTGAGGATTGCAACCAATGTCACGAAACCATTTGTGTATAAATTTTTGAATCATAAATTAATTTGCTCTGTAAACTTTCACCTAAATCACAATAAAAAAAAACAAAAAAATTAGTAATCCATTACAGGAAACCCTGGTGGCTTAGTGGTTAAGAGGTCGGTTGCTAACCAAAAGGTCTGCAGGCAGTTCGGATCCACCAGGTGCTCCTTGGAAACCCTGTGGGGCAGTTCTATTCTGTCCTATATGGTCGCTATGAGTTGGAATCATCTCCACGGCAACAGGTTTTTTTGGTTTTAATCCATAATGCCTTAAAGAACACTGGAAATATAGGCTGTAGAGCTGTCCATATTTCCCCAAGTGCTATTTATCTCTCTCAGATTGAACACTTTGGTCTCTTACACCCTGCACTTCGGTGTGTTGTTCCCCACCTAAATTTCTACCCTGACACCACTTAGTCAGCCGTAGAGAAGCCCTAAGGTAGAGAGGCTGAGGCCTGGACCAGGTGATTTCAGTATTGTTTGCTGAGTTTAGGGTCTCAGGACAGAGACGTAGCCACCACTAAATTCTTCATTCATTCTCATTCTCTCCCTCCCCACCCCACCCATGGCCCCCCGGCTCAAAGGGTCTGGCCAGATTTTAACTTGTGGACTTCAGAAATATTTACCTTACTGTCTTCATAGAGGAAGCTAGCAGCTGGTTGGGTGAGTCTGGAAGAGTTCCTAGCCTTACTCTGAATATAAAGCCTCTGACGCAGACACTCCCTGACTCCCTTCTTCCTCTACCAGTTTGTGATGACCGTGGTAATTTTAACATGAAATTGTGTTCAGGGCCTTTACAGGGCAAACTAACACAAGTTTGTAGAGCATTATCTTGGAGTATTAGAAACCCAACTCAAAAACTCATCAAGATAGGTGCTTTTAATGAATCAAGTTTTAGCATGAAATTTTATCTGACATTTAATATCATATGATATTTTCATATACTATATGCAGATAGTGGTAGCATGCGGTACCTCCGGTGTTTTTTACATGTGGGTAAGTATGCATTTCACATTCAATCACTGGCTTTTGCTGTTATTTCTTTGGGTCTTCCCCTTGCCCCGATTTTGGTATATAAAGAGGAACATGGCAGGTCCCCACCTCCAAACACTCAAATTCTAGCTCTGCTACAGACCTAGGAATTGCTGCATTTCAGACTTTCAGGAGGAGCAGGGTTTTACTTTAAAATGTGTTTCTGACTTTATCTTATACATTATTCCTACAAGTGTTTGCTCAGATTTCCTTCATTTTCCTTGCATATTTCAATGCTAAAATTGAGTATCTCAATCTTTAGAAACTCTCTAGGGTGAATATGGAGTCCTGGTGGTACAATGATTAACAGTTTGGCTACTAACCGAAAGGTAGGCAGTTCAAATCTCCACCCTTGGAAGCTGAATGGGGCAGTTCTACTCTGTCCTATAGGTTCTATAAGTTGTAATCAACCTGATGGCAACGGGCTTCGTTTTTTTGGTTTAAGGTGCATATTGAGCCCTGGTGGTACAACAGATAGTCACTTGGCTGCTAACCAAAATGTTGGTGGTTCAAACCTACCAGCTGCTCCACCCGAGAAAGATGTGGCAGTCTGCTTCCATAAAGATTACAGCCTTGGAAACCCCATGGGGCAGTTCTACTCTGTCCTACAGGGTCACTATGAGTCAAAATCAACTCAATGGCACACAATCACAAGGTGAATATGCCTTTACAAGGTGAAATGTGTTTGAACATATTGCACACATGGAGATATATCCACTTGCATCAGGAAAGGAATACATTAGTCATAGAACATTGACAACTAAACAAAAATGAGAAAATATGGTAATTATCCATTCTGGAGAAAACAAAAATTATACAATAAAGTGTATATCATTATACACCTTGTAGCTCAGCTGTGGATAATGTGCTCTTATTAAAATGATATAAATACTTTTAATGGAGCTTAACAAAAATTGTGGTACATCTCTACAGGGAAATGAGGAAGAGATTGTGTAGGGTGTGGGGCTGGGTGGGGAACAGGGTACTCAAGAGGTACATGAAGGGAAGAAGTTAACAGATCGTCTCTGGAAATGAAAAGCAGGAAAGAGCAACATTAATGTGTTCTGTGGATGTCTAGAGAGGCAGCAGCATTAGAAGCAGGTGAGAGTGGTTGCTCCTGTTAAGTGGGAAGCAGAGTGGGAAGAGGGAGGCAGATGGTTGTTTTACATTCCATAAGGTTTGCAGTCTGACTTGATTTCTCACAACTTGTAACATATAAAACCTACTGCTAACATATACACAAAAAAAAAAAAACCCGACATATATAACCCTGAAATAAATAAAAGATAAATGACTAGAGCTAGGTTTAAATCCCAACCTGGTGACGCTACTGTGTGACTTGAGCAAGTAACAATTTCTCTGAGCCTGTTTTCTCTCCCATAGAAGAATAATTCAGATCATATATCCATATATATAATGTAGACACATATATATTAAAAAAAAAAAAAAAAAAAACAGAATACCAGAAAGATGTATACCAGTGTTTTATTGACTATGCAAAGGAATTTGACTGTGTGGATCTTAACAAATTATGGATAACATTGCAAAGAATGGTAATTCCAGAACATTTAATTGTGCTTATGAGGAACCTTGTACATAGACCAAGAGGCAGTCATTTGAACAGAATAAGGGGCTAATGCGTGGTTTAAAATCAGGAAAGGTATGCGTCAGGGTTGTATCCTTTTACCATACTCATTCAATCTGTATACTGAGCAAATAATCTGAGTAGGTGGACTATATGAAGAAGAAGAAGGGGGCATCATGGTTGGAGGAAGACTACTTAACAACTTGTGATATCCAGATGACACAACATTGCTTGCTGAAATCCAAAGGACTTGAAGCACTTACTAATGAAGATCAAAGACTACAGCCTTCAGTATAGATTACACTTCAACATAAAGAAAACAAAAATCCTCCCAAGTGGACCAATAAGCAACATCATGATAAATGGAGAAAAGATTGAAGTTGTCAAGGATTTCATTTTACTTGAATCCACAAAGGAAGCAGCAGTCAAGAAATCAAGCAACATGTTGCATTGGGCAAATCTGCTGCAAAAGACCTCTTAAAGTATTGAAAAGCAAAGATGTCACTTTGAGGACTAAGGTGTGCCTGACCCAAGCCATGAGATTTCCAGTCACCTCATATGAATGCAAAACCTGAACAATGAATAAAGACCAAAGAAGAGTTGATGTCTTTGAATTACGATGTTGGCAAAGCACATTGAAAAACCATGTACTGCCAGAAGAATGAATAAATCTGTCTTGGAAGAAGTACAGCCAGAATGCTCCTTAGAAGCAACAATGGTGAGGCTTCGTCTCTTGTACTTTGGACGTGCTATGAGGAGGAACCAGTCTCTGGAGAAGGACATCAGGCAAAGTATAGTAGAGGGTCAGATAAAGAGAGAAAGACCCTCAACGAGATGGATTGACACAGTGGCTGCAACAGTGGGCTCAAACATAGCAACGATTTTGAGGATGGCACTGGACCAAGCAGTGTTTCATTCTGTTGTACATAGGGTTGCTGTGAGTCAGAACAGACGCAACAATGCCTAACAACGACAACATACATATATGAAACCCACTACCATCGAGTAGATTCCGACTCATAGAGGTCCTATAGGACAGGGTAGAACCACCCCATAGAGTTTCCAAGGAGCACCTGGTAGATTTGAACTGTTGACCTTTTGGTTAGCAGCTGTCATGGATTGAATTGTGTCTCCCAAAAATATCTGTCAACTTGGCTATATCATGATTCCCTTGTTTGACTGTCTACCATTTTATCATCTGATGTGATTCCCCTATGTGTTGTAAATCCTATCACTATGAGGTAATAAGATGGATTAATGGCAGTTATATTGATGAGGTCTATAAGATTAGATAGTGTTTTAAGCCAATCTCTTTTGAGATATAAAAGAGAGAAGCAAGCAGAGAGACTGGGGACCTCATACCACCAAGAAAGGAGTGCTGGGAACAGAGTATATCCTTTGGACCTGAGGTTCCTGTGCTGAGATGCTCCCAGACCAAGGGAAGACTGATGCATTATGAGGACCTCCTCCAGAGACAACAGAGAGAGAAAGCCTTCCCCTGGAGCTGACACCCTGAATTTGGACTTGTAGCCTATTAGACTGTGAGAGAATACATTTCTCTTTTTTAAAGCCACCCACTTGTGGTATTTCTGTAACAGCAGCACTAGACGACCAAGACAGCAGCCAAACACTTAACCACTGTACCACCAGGGCCCCAATGCTTACACAGGGACATATTACTAAGAAAAGCAGGAAATGATTACCTCAGTTTTGTTGGTGAAGGGAGGCAGAAGGAGGGAAGCTTTAGAGGTGCTGGCAATGTTCTATGGAACCCCTAGATGGCACAAACAGTAAACACGCTCAGCTGTCAACTGAAAGTTGGAAGTTTGAGTCCACCAAAAGCACCTCAGAAGAAAGGCCTGATGATCTATTTCTGAAAAGTCAACCATGGAAAATCCTGTGGAGCTTGGGGTTGCCATGAGTCACATGGCAACTGGTTGATTAGTTACCTCTAGTGGGAAGGCAAAGTTTTGTTGGTAAAGGGAGGGAGGAGGGCAGCTTTACAGTGCTGGCAATGTTCTATTTGCTGAAGTATACACACATATATTGAATGTGATTTTAGGTATCCACACTATATTTCATAATTTTAAAAGGTCAACAAAAATTTAGAAATCAAATTCCTCAGGGAAAGCATCACAGCACATTAATATACAACTGATAATTGATCCAACATGAGAGCTAGCTCGGAGGGAGGATGCTGGGACCTTGAGCTGATGAAAAATAGTGTGGCAACTAGGTAAAGAATAAGATGCAGAATAAGACCAAGAGGCCTGGGGAATTTGGCCATGACAGAGACCAGAGCCACAGTGTCCCGTCCATCAGCCCCCATACCCAGAGAAGTTTGCTGGGGTGACACGGTCTACCCACCAGAGGAGCAATCCCTCCCAGGAAGCGACTGGAAGAGATTTCAGGTCTTTGCACATACTGTTGGCCATTTTCTACATCTTTCTGGAGATTCAGAATGACATGAACTTGTCTCTCACCTTCATCCTCAGTGGCAGGAGAGGTACATTTGATTATGCAATCAATCATGTGCTCACAGTAGCACTAGGTGCACAGAAGCAGTGACTGGAATCTTACCTCCTTTTTCTAATGATTGTTCTCACTCACAAAAGAACGTTTCCATGCTGCTCTGGACACTTAGGAGTGTGGCAAAGAAGAGGCAAGATGCGGGTTGGTGTATCACTGTCTAATAAACCAAAATAAGTATTTCTAAACAGATGAAAATATTTTTTCAAAAACCTTAGAACTAGTTTTTGAAGATTGTGTGCGTAGTCTGCACCCTGTCCAAGCACCTGTTCACTGTAGACCTGTTCACGTGTAGACTTACTTCTGGAATGGTTGTCCTGTGGTTGTCCTAAAAGCTTATAAGCATTTAGACTTTGGCCAGGTTTCAAAACAGTGTCTGACTAGGTTGGTCATTACAGGTTCATTCAGGTTATGTGAATCAGATTTGAAGAGGTAATTTTCACATCTCTGATCTTTCCAGTGACAATCGTTTTAATATAACCATACAAACAAATTTCTGGATCAACAGTATTAATCAGCCTGTCCAAAACACAGCCCTTTGATTGTGAGAGGGAGCACTGATAGACTACAGCAAGACTCTGTTAGTATCCAATTTCATTACAATTTCTCACTGATTTCTTGTAGCCTAATATCTTTCCACCCTATCCCAAGTGAATATGCTTGGCACAAGTATCTAAAATAGAATTTAGTGTAACTTTTTTTTTTTAATCATTCCTCAACTCAGATGTTAATCTGGACCCCAAACTACTTTGACTGTACTGTTCTCTAGCCTTCCCTACGTCCTCTTCTTTGCAGGTTTCTCTGGCTTGGAATTTTCCAGAGACATACATGTTGGGTTAGTAATCTCACCTGGTTTCTCTAGTTGCTTACTTGAACTAATCAGCTTCACATAGGAACTGAAACTTGGGGTGTTAGTTCATTCTTGACACCCTGCCAACCTCCTCCTCCATCTTTCAGATCTGGCAATAGTAAGCTACAACACCCAGATAAGTGGTATCCTCCCGATTACAGTAGTGCTAGGGCTTGTTGAGGTAGGTTTGCCCTTTGAAAAATGGCTAGTTATAGATAAGGGTAGGTTGGGGCCAACTGGTTGCTCATACCTTTGCCACCAGAACATGCCACACAGGGGCACGCCAAGTATTTCAGGCTTGGCTCTGGCCGCATTCTTGAGCTAGATGTTGCACCCATCTTCAACAGCTGTCTACAGAAGGTTCTTCTAGCTGAATGTTTGCCAAAGTACTGCCAGTGCTTACCTAAGTGGCTGACCCCTCTATTGTAAAAGGTGTTGGTATTAGAAGGTACTGCCATCTTACAGTTGTTAGCCTATCAATTTTATCTACTTTTGCCTCTTTCTCAGGAAGAAGGGGGTCCTGCTAGCTTATCCCAAATCAAGTATTGTGTTTTTACAGAAATAATGTGTGTTATACTTTTTTTGCCAACCCCACAACCCCCTCAAGTGATATTTTCCTAAGCACGCTATGCACGTTATATGTGTGAGTGCGTTATTTGCGAAAAAATGCAGTAGTTATTGCTCATTTTCATGATGGTTTATGAGTAATGTAATGGTGGAGAAAAATAAAGTCAGAGATAATCCCTGAAACTTAATTTTGAAGTTGCAATAAATTTTATGATGTTAAATGAAAAATAAGAGCTTAAAAATGGATTGCATGTTCTCTGTATTTTGACTGCAGTGATAAATGACTAGAATTAGCTGAAATAGTTTAAATTTCACATCTTTTCTCTATCTGTAGTAGGGAAAAGTTACTTTCAAGTTGAAAATTCGGGTATGTATATTATATAAAAAAAGTAGTTGATGATACAGAAGCTAATTTGGGGTGGGAGTGGTTTGACACACAGCAGGTAGTTAAATTCATGGATGAGATTCCCAGAAAAAGTGCCTTGAGCAATAAGAAAAACACATAGATGGAAAGGAAGACCCCTTGGAAATTCCTACATTTAAAGGATAAGCATAAAAACGATACAGTCTTCTAAATATGTTCAGAAAGGCCAGCCATAAGAAAGTTAGAAAGTAACATTGAAGCTTCAGCTGTGGCCAGAAACTGAGTATTTGTAGAGGAACTAAGCAGCATGTTTATTTGATTTTTTTGTAGCGGCAGCTGGAAGTCCAATAGCGGGGCAGAGATAATGAATGATGTGGCTGTGTACTATAAAGACAGATGTGGTGAGTTAGAATTTAGTGTCAATGAGCCCAAAACCAAACCCATTGCCATCAAGTTGATTCTGACTCATAGTGACCCTATAGGACAGAGTAGAACTGCCCTATAGTGTTTCCAAGGAACAGCTGGTAGATTCGAACTGCCAACATTTTGGTTAGCAGCCGAGCTCTTAACCACTGCACTACCAGGGCTCCGTGTTAATGAGAGTGGAGTTGAAATGGTGGACCATGATATGTCCAGATTAGACATAGCATGAGCTTCTTCACAGTTTCCCAGAGTACCAAGATTATTTCAGGAGCATGGCCGTCAGCACATGGGCCTCCCAAGCCCGAACATTTATAACTGTGGTGAGTGTGGAGAGTCTCTGCAGGCTGAGTAGAAGAGAAACTGAGAGAAGCTTGAAGGACTATCTATCAGACTGCCCACATGACCGTGCTTGAAGACAAGATGCTATATAGGCAGTCCCCAGGTTATGAGCAAGATCCGTCCTTAAGTGTGTCTTTAAAGCGAGTGGGTAGGCAAGTCAGAACAGGTGCTTATGGTTCTTATTTAACCTTAGTTTAGTGCAAAATTGGCTCAAAGCCTTTTCAGTGTTCTGCAAGCTGCACATGAAGCAAGTGAAGGTGCTGGTGATGAAATGGTCAAGCACTCTGCTACTAACTGAAAGGTCAGTGGTTGAACCCACCAGCCTATCTGCAGGAGACAGATGTAGTAGCCTGCTTCCTTAAAGATTTGCAACACTGGAAACCCTATGTGACAGTTCTATTCTATCCCACTGGGTCACTATAAGTCAGAATCGGCTCCATGAAAGTGAGTGTTTTTTGTAGGGGTTGGTTCAGTGGTTTTAATGTGAGGGCAAATTTACATAACATTTAAAGGGCAAGTACAAGTTGTCTAGTAAGTCAGACGTTCATAACCCAGGGACTTACTGTATTAAGCATGTTTAATGACGTGTGGAATAGAAATATCAAAAGGCAATAAGTTATGATTCGGGGTAAAGAACTCAGAATCTCAAGGGTGGACCATTTTCTGAAGATAAATGAGATCCAGTATGCTCAGGGAAGTGGCCTACTGAGGAGGTTAAGAAATTAGATACTAGATGGTAACTCAGTACGAACACTCAAGCCAAGGATGAACTGGGAGAGAAAAGCAAAATAGGAGTAACAATAAAACATTAAAAACCAAAACCAAACCCATTGCTGTCAAGTCAATTCTGACTCATAGCAATCCAACTGGACACTGTAGAACTGCCCAATAGGGTTTCCAAGGCTGTAATCTTTGCGGACACAGACTGCTACATCTTTTTCCCACAGAGTGGCTGGTGGGTTCAAACCACCAACCTTTCAGTTAACAGCTGAGCACTTAACCACTGGACTACCAGGGCTAAATATTAACTAAGGGAAATGCTATACAGATCCTAAAATATAAAAGCATAGTCCCTGGAAGCTGAAATTGTATGTTTGCTTGGTGTTTGTTCCAGATTCCAGGCATTGAAATTTTCATATAAACAGTATTTATCATATCTAATCCTTCCAATACATCTAAATTATTTGTTTGAATAAAACCTTGTTGCAGCAAGTTCCATGACTTAATTGCAAGTTGAGTCACAGTTAATTCCTTTTAAGTGATTTTCGCCTTAGGTCCTGGTGTACTATTTTTATTTCCTGGTATACTTCTTTGTTGTTTTACTATGGTCAGGGCACAAAAGAATTCAATTAGTCTATACCTTTTATATATATGTAAATATTCACTTCATCATGTCTTCTTGCTCTATGTCCTCCACCTCCTTCTTCTCCTTCTCTTTTACTTTTGAAATGAATATTCTTGGCTTTTACTTGGCAATAAATACCATGATACTGTATCCTCAGACATTTAAATGAATGCACTCATTAGAAACTTTTATAACCTCTTCTCATTAGAATTTCAATTCCGGAGGCTTTATTAAAAAAAAAAATTTTTTAATAGGTTTCCATAATTTGTGTCCTATCATTTCATCATATTGTCATGGTCACAATCAACAGAATAATAAAATGTAAATTCCCAAAGAATTGAGCCATCACTATTGCCTACTTGTGACTTTTTCTATTTTAACTTTCCTAAAAAAAAAAAAAAATTTTTTTTTTTTTTTAGTTCTATTATATTTATAAACAGACTAACACAGGAGGTTTCCCAAATAAAACCCTTTTTTTATGTAATATAAGAGTTGATCTGTTTTTGAAAGGGTCTATGGGAAACAGAGAATCCTACATAACCTTGCATGAAACAAAACTAATCCAATTAAGCTCAAGGTTGTTTCCTTCTATTTCTGGAGCAAAACATTCCCAATTCATGTGAACTCTTAAAGGGTTACCCCTATTTGGGGGTGGATGTGGGAATAGCACACATAGGGTTTCTGACTTTAATGGGAAAGAACAAGTACCGTTTATACGAAATACATTAGAACACATGAAATAAGTATGAACTAATGGCAAGTCTATCCATATTAGGGAAATATTAAAAGTTTGTCTCATTGTGGTCATTTCATTTACAGCCTTATTAATTTTCTTGCAGATAAAATAAAAAATAAAACTGTGAATAAAAGCTGGGGACCATCAAAGACCAGTCTGTGCAGGAAGTCACATTCAGAGAAAACACAAATCCAATTCCATTTAGGCTTCCTTAAAGAGACGATTCTAAGAATTTCACACAGCATGCCACATACAAAGTGCCTCCCAAAGTTACCACTTTGGTGAAGGGTAAGACAGTTATTTAAAAAAAAAAAAAGTGCCTCCCAAATTCTTTTTAGATATGTCTTCCCATCCCCAAACTTTCACTCATATGTTGAATAAGAGGGAAACTCCCATTTCTGGTCACTGTTGTACTACAAGGCTATCTGGGGGCTGGGATGTGAGAGGGAAAAAGAAGAGAAAAAAATCAAAAGGATTTCCCCCATCTTCACTGAGCTTTGGGTGATCTCTTCTTCTACTCAAGCCAAAATTACAGGTTTTTTCGGGAACGCACTGTCTGTCCTACAGTGCTCACTGCGGGGTTTTGGGCTATGCTGAGTTCAGGCTGGGAGTAACAAAGGAAGAAATAGTTAAACTGACCACTGTTTTGGTGCTTGTCAGCTGTTCACATAGAGCTGGACACATGATTGTGGAACTCAGAAGAAAGTGTCAATCTTGACACATGCATTTGGATTCTGAAAGCCATAAGAACAGCTAAGACCACCAAGAGTGAAAGGATGGAGGTCTCAGCACTGGGACATGATGAAGCCAAACATTCGAAGGTTGGACAGGGAAGTTTGGAACTGTCACAGGAGACTCAAAAGGATAAACCAGAGAACAAGAGAACCTGGAGCCTGTGGTTTCACCAAGCAACAGAAGAAAGGATTTTGGAAAGATGGAGTGGTCTTTTGTGTTGTACACAGGCTGCTGAGAAGAGTCTGGTAACACAAAAACAGAAGTGTCTATTGGACTTGGCAATATGAGGATAGCTGATCATTACTGTGAGTCAGAAGAGAAGCCCTGGTGGTGCAGTGGTTAAGCACTTGGCTCCTAACTGAAAGGTCAGCAAGTTCTAACCCACCAGCTACTCCTTAGAAGAAAGATATGACATTCTACTTCTGGAAAGATTACAGCCTTGGAAACCCTATGGGGCAGTTCTACTCTGTCCTATACGGTCACTGTGAGTCGGAATTGACTCAAAGGCAATGGGTTTGGTTTTGGGGAGCAGGGGGTTTTCGGTATGAGTCAGAATTGACACAATGGTAACAGGTTTGGTTCTGGTTGGTTTCTTTATGACTTAAGAATAGCTTTGGTGCAGTGGTAAAAGCTGAAGCCAATTTGGAGAAGGTTAAAGACTGAACGCAAGTTGAGGATATGGAGAAAGCCTGTGCTTGAGAACTTTTTCAAAAGCTTTGCTGCAAGGTGGGTAGAAAGATATAGTGCTGGAAGGGAACATGGGGTCCATCAATCCATGCTGGGTTTTAAGATGGGTGATACTAGAACGTGATTAAGGCTGATATGTGACCAATGACTCAGAAGAAAGAGGTTGCAGATAAATGAGAAAGGGGCTGGACAAAGCTAAATATTTTTATTAGTCATTTACTGTATTTTTACACAAATAACACATGCCTCCTACATTTGTTTGCCAACCACTCCCTCCCCCCCCCCGGGTATTTTTATTAATGCCCTATGCTAATTTTTTTACACCAACATGTTAAAAAAATTGGCATAGTGGCGCTTCTGAAAATACTGTGTGGGAGAAGAGGAGTGGTTGGCAAGCAAATGTAGAAGACAAGTTATTTGTTTAAAAATTCAGTATATTTCCTCTTTCCCCAGTTTTGGAATTTAGTATTTATCCTATTAACTTACGCGGGTTCTTTACAGAGCTAAGGATATAAAACTTTTATTGTGTTTTCTGCAAATAAGCTTCTCAATTTGTCGTTTGCCTTTTAATTTTCTGGTGATAATTTTACAGGAGTGTATTTAAAAAAAATTTTTTTTAATATATGAATTTCCTATTCTTATATTTAGAAACTCCTCTATCTTAGATCTGATATCTAATTACCCAACTCTTCTACCAGTTCATTTTGGTTTTTTGTTTTGTTTTGTTTCTTCTGTATTTTTTTTTTTTTTTGGTAAGAAGTGAAAATCCAAGTATTTAATGTCAATAGTTAATCACTTATCCCACCATTGTTTCTTTAAACCCTCTTTCCCCCATAGATGTGTAATACCCATTTTTCACAAGCTAAATTTTAAGTATGAAACAGTTTATTTTTGAGTTATAGTCTATTCCACTCATCTGTGCATTTATTTCTATGAATTAGAACTGAATTAATAATAGTATATTTAAGTATTTGATAGGACAAGTCCCTCATAATTACTCCTTTTTTTAAAAACATGTTTAATATTCTCACTCATTTAATTTTTCTATAGGAATTTTAGGTTCAGTTTTCAAGAAAAACACCCCACTACAGAGTATGGTTGGAGCCCTGGGGGTGCAGTGGTTAAGAACTATGGCTGCTAACCAAAAAGTTGGCAGTTCAAATCCACCAGCCACTTCTTGGAAACCCTATGGGGTGGTTCTACTTTGTCCTACAGGGTTGTTATGAATCAGAATCAACTCGATGGCAACAGGTTTGGGTTTTTTTGGTACAGAGTATGGTAGAATTATTGCTTTCTATGATTTGCAAAATGTATTGAGTCACTTGTTGCTTCAGGAGAATAGCCTTGGTGCTCCAGTAAGGCCCCTCCTAAAAGACTACTATGAAGGATCCTCAGACACTTCTCTCCACAGGTTGGGAGGAGCAACAAATGGCATATATGTGATATAGAAATAGATGGAGGCAGTTTGAGAACAAACAAGCAAAGACCTGACTTTCTTCAAGAAAGGGCCAAACCACTTAGTCACTCAATGTTTTCTTGAATGTGAATCAGATTTGAATTTGAATTTGACTCTGAAACCCCCAAATGCAGAGTAATTAGAGCAAGAGCTACAGAATTACCGAGAGGCAACATTTTCTGATCATTGTTGTTGTTAGCTGCCATCAAGTTGACTCCAACTCCTGGCAACCTTATGTACCATAGTCATCCTACGTCAATCACCAGCATGTTTGAGTCCATCATTTCAGCTATTGTGACAATCCATCTCACCGAGGGTCTCCCACACCCTCATCAGCCCTCTACTTCACAAACATGATGCTCTCTTTTAGCAACTGATCTCTCCTGATGACGTGTCCAAAGCAGAAGAGACAGTGTTCTGTCATGATCCATAAAGTTTCCAGTGGCTGATTTTCTGAAGTAGATAGCCAGGCCTTTCTCCCTATTTCTTAGATTGACTAGCCAAATCCTATTTACCCTCATCTTTTTTCACCCCAGCTATTGGGACCCACTGTTATAAATGACTAAGAAAAACCCATCCATGTATATCAGATCAACCGTCATTTCTAAGAAGCCAAATCATGGGAGAATCCCTTTCTTTTTCTCTTGAAGGTTGGGTAAGTTTCACTCTAGGTCCTGCCTTCAGTTTAACCTAATACATATAAATGGCATGCAGAGTTTCTGTTTTCATAACTTGGGAAATGCTATATAATTGTAATTGTACTGTAATGCAATTCTTTATAATGACACATTTAGAAACACAAGTCAAACTTGTTCTTTTCTGACTCCTTGGCCTGGAATATATTCCCAAGTCATGGAATTCTCAAAGCATGGCATAGTGAGATGTTAGGATTTACAATGTCAAAAATCAATCCTTAAAACTCCATAGACACATCCAAACTCCCTGAGGGACTGAATTACTGGGCTAAGCGCTGGGGACCATGGCCTTAGGGGACATCTTGTTCAGTTGGCATAACATAGTTTATAAAGAAAATGTTCTATATTCTACCTTGGTGAGTAATGTCTGGGGTCTTTAAAGCCTGTGAAAAAACACAAAATAATAAATGTTGGAGAGGTTGTGGAGAGATTGGAACACTTATATACTGCTGGTGGGAATGCAAAATGGTACAAATGCTTTGGAAATTGATTTGGCGCTTCCTTAAAAAACTAGAAATAGAATTACCATACGATCTAGCAATCCCACTCCTTGGAATATATCCTAGAGAAATAAGAGCCTTTACACAAGCAGATATATGCACACCCATGTTCATGGCAGCACTGTTTACAATAGCAAAAAGTTGGAAGCAACCAAAGTGCCCATCAATGACAGAATGGATAAATGAAGTATGGTATATTCACGCCATGGAATACTATGCATCGATAAAGAACAATGTTGAATCCATGAAACATTTCATAACATGGAGAAATCTGGAAGACAGTATGCTGAGTGAAATCAGTCAATTGAAAAGGACAAATATTGTATAAGACCACTATTATAAGAACTGGAGAAAGAGTTTAAGCGGAGAAGAAAATACTCTTTGATGGTTACGAGAGGGGGGAGAGTGGGAGGAAGAGAGGTATTCACTAATTAGATAGTAGATAAGTTTCATTTTAGGTGAAGGGAAAGACAATACACAATAAAGGAGAGGTCAACACAAATGGACTAAACCAAAAACAAAGACGTTTTCTTAAAAAAACTGAACACTTCAAAGGCCAGCATAGCCGGGGCAGGGGTTTGAGGACCATGGTTTCAGGGGACATCTAAGTCAATTGGCATAATAAAATCTATTAAGAAAACATTCTGCATCCCACTTTGGAGAGTGGCATCTGCAGTCTTAAACGCTAACAAGAAGCCATCTAAGATGCATCAATGGGTCTCAACCCACCTGGGACAAGGAATAATGAAGAACACCAAAGGCACAAAATAATTATGAGCCTAAGAGACAAAAAGGACCACATAAACCAGAAACTACATCAGCCTGAGACCAGAAAAGCTAGATGGTACCTGGCCACGACCGATGACTGCCCTAACAGGGAACTCAACAGAGAAACCCTGAGGGAGCAGGAGAGCAGTGGGATGCAGACCCCGAATTCTTGTAAAAAGACCAGATTTAATGGTCGGATTGGGACTGGAGGAACCCTGGAGGCCATGGACCCCAGACTTTCTGTTACCCCAGGGCAGGAACCGTTCCCAAACCCAACTCTTCAGACAGGGTTTGGACTGGAAGAGGGGATGGAAAATGAGACTGGTGAAGAACAAGCTTCTTGGATCAAGTTGACACATGAGACTATGTTGGCATCTCCTGTCTGGAGGGGAGATGAGAGGGCAGAGGTGCCCAGAAGCTACCCGAATGTACCCAAGGAGACAGAGGGGAGGGAAGTACTGTGCTATCTCATCAGAGGGAGAGCAATTAGGAGTGTATAGCGAGGCATATGTAAATTTTTGTACGAGAGACTGACCTGATTTGTAAACTTTCACTTAAGCACAATAAAAATTAATTTAAAAAAAAAGCCTGTGAGCAGTTATCTAAGATATTCCACTGGTCTCACCCCTTCGGGAGCAAGGGAGAATGAAGAAAACTAAAGATACAAGGGAAAGATTAGTCCAAAAGACTAATGGACCACAACTACCATGGCCTTCACCAGACTGAGTCCAGCACAACTAGGTGGTGCCTGGCTACCACCACTGACTGCTCTGACAGGGATCACAATAGAGGATCCCAGACAGAGCTGGAGAAAAATGTAGAAAAAAATTCTAAATCACAAAAAAAGATCAGACTTACTGGTCTGACAGAGACTGGAGAAACCCCGAGAGTATGGCCCCAGACACACTTTTAGCTCATAATGAAGTCACTCCCAAGGTTCACCCTTCAGCCAAAGATTAGACAGGCCCATAAAACAAAACAAGATTAAAGGGGCGCACCAGCCCAGGGGCAAGGACTAGAAGGCAGGAGGGGACAGGAAAGCTAGTAATAGGGAACCCAAGGTCAAGAAGGGAGAGTGTTGACCTGCTGTGAGGTTGTTAATCAATGTCATAAAACAATATATGTACTGTTTAATGAGAAGCTAGTTTGTTCTGTAAACCTTCATCTAAAGCACAATTTTTAAAAAAAGAACTTTTAAAGCTTTCCAGAGACCTCAACTTCCTAGAGGGAGGACTTAGTATTAAAAATAATAATAATAACAAAAATTAAAAATTCTGAATAAGAAAAAAAAGTTAATCTTTAATTTAGAATAACTTAATTAGTGCATGTTCAAGGGATGTGATCTTTAACAAGGGAAAGTAGCTGCAGTATTCTTTGCCCAATGGCTGGTAACTTCTGCCTACTCCAACTGCATCAAAGTCATTGCTAAAAGCTTCAACTCACCTTAGTTATGGTTCCTTAACCCCCAAACTCCCCCTCCAACGTTCTATTATTTATATTACTTTTCTGAAATACTTTATCATCCCATAAACAGTCTAACATCAACTACTTAAATTTTGGGCTAGTAATCATCCTTTAGGACGAGTATCTGATGAATTTGAACACTACCAAATTTAATTCCTGACTGTGACCTTAGCACGGTTATTTTAAAATAAAATTTAAAAAACTAGTTTTTCAAGGCTCTCATAAATTTAAAATGGATAACTTTCCAATCTCAAAAGAGTAAAATTAAGGGTATCTCAAGCACAAAATGATTTTAGGTTGAAAAACATTTTTTTTAATATTTAAGTAATAACAACAGAAGCCCTATAGAACAGTTCCTTTTGAGACAAAACTAATATCTGAAAGAAATATTAGTTGTTTTCATTAGTTAATGTCCTATTCAGGCTTCTTAAAAAAAAAAAAAAAAAGTAGGAAAATTTGAAACATAAAGCTACGTGGTAGAGACAGAGTTTTCAAGAACTCCCTGTAGGAAGAGAGGCCAATCAGAAGCCTTTCAGAACCCACATTCCAACTCCCCATGTGTGTCAGAGTAGAACTGTACTCCATAGTTTTTCAAGGCTGTGACCTTTCAGCTAGGAGCCTCTGGGTGGATTCGTATGTCAACCCTTGATAATACAAAGCAGAGGGTCATGTGATCTTAGGGATGGTGCCCGGTTTGTCCAGAGCAGGAATTTCATCCATCTTCCTTCTCCTTCCCACAAACAACCCTACAGCAAGGCTGTGACTCACCACAATCCACCCAAATCTCACAGTGATGGAATGCATTTAACACTGGACTACAGATGGGAGCCCCTTTTTGTCTGATGCACTCTTAAAAATAGCAACATGATATAACCTCTAACAAATCATATCTACCTCTTAATCCACAATTATCTGTTTACATTATGGGTATTAGAGTAGCTAAATTTAATGTTTAATTGTAAATGTTCTGTTGTTATATCAATATAGCTCTTGTTTCATGATCATATAAGTGATGACTGAGAAATAAATGAATCAGGAAGGTACTGCTGAATGTAATTAAATATACCGTTGAATTCAATTTCTCTTCTCTTAAGAATCTGGGCGGAAAAAAGGCAAAGGTTAATAACAACAACAAAAAAAAAAAAACCTATTGTAGACACCTACTTAAAGAAAGTAATAGTATTCACAGTGGTTTGTTGTGTAGAGAGCAAATGCTTAAGACTGCAAAACAAGTAAGGGTCAAATCTATCAAGGAATCTATCCACTTGGACCTTCTAACTCTCTGTGGCTCTTCCTTTTGTTACTTGTACTGCACACATTTCCTTCTGAGGCAGATGCAAGTCATGTGGTGCCTATACCACTCCTTGTAGGCCCCCTTTGCTGGCTCCTCCTATTCTCTCCAGGCTTTGAATGTTGGCCCCTCTTCTCTTCCCTCTCTGACTCCAGGAGATGTCATTCAGTTTCACAGCATTCACGTGTCACCCATAGCTGAGAGTTTACATCCCAATTCGTGATCTTCCTCTGAATCTACCCTTTCCCATCTCAGGAAATGCACTATCAGCCCATTTGTCCTAATTTGAAATTTGAGAATAATTTTTGACTTCTCTATCTCCTTCACACTCATGCATTTCCTAGTGCTATTGATTTTCCCTCCAAAATATATCTCAAGTCTGTCCACTTCATACCATCTCTACATGAACTGCCAGTCGCCATTGAGTTGATTCCAACTCCCCATGTGTGTCAGAGTAGAACTGTACTCCATAGTTTTTCAAGGCTGTGACCTTTCAGCTAGGAGCCTCTGGGTGGATTCGAAGCACTAACCTTTCAGTTAGTATTCTAGTGTTTAACTGTGCCACCTGGAGACTTCTTTTCCATGAACTACCTTAGTCTAAATCACCATAATTTTTCTGCTGAACTCTTACAATAGCCTCCTCGCTTCTCCCACCTCTTCCACCCTTGCCCCTCTTCTCCTATCACTATCATCCAGAGTGACTATCTTTAGACAAAAAATAAAGTTAATTTTATTCCACAGGTATATGATTAATTCAATTAAGTCAGTATAAATTTAAAATGAAAATATCATTACTGGAAAAAAATCCTCTTTGATATTTAATCAGCTAGAGAATCAAGGCTAATTTTTTACTTGCATCCACCAATTGTCACTTGAACTGACTGAGACAGCCAAGACACACAATTAATTCAAAACTAGGCCAGGTAAAACCATGCAAATTGGATCCTTGGCACAGGTAGCTTTTTATGAATGTGCCTGAAGCTGGGATTGTTAACATATACATAATCCTTTCACATTTCCTTACAGGCCATAAGCATATCTAAGAGGTCACAGTGTCTTCTAGCACCTAATACACGTAGTAATTCACAGAACAATCTGTAAATCAGACTCCATAACAGTGAATATTTTGGGCATTCCAAGTGTGATCTGAATTCAAGGTACACAGACTAAATCACTAGCAATAAGAGGAAACTGTCACAATCTTATTTCAGACGGAAATGCCATGGCCATTTTGGCATTGTACACAAGTCAGAGTATTAAACATAATAGAACCTATTTGTAAGATTTACTAATTCAAATCCTTCATCTAATGATTTTTCCTCCCTTATATTCATCATTCAGTGGTTGTAAGTTCATCAATCCACTCGTTGATTCAACAGATTTTATCAAAGTCCTGCTAGGTGCTAGGCCTTGTACCATTCTGTGGGGATACAGTGAACAGTCTCAGTTCCTGACCTCAATGGTCCAAAGCCTCCTAAGGAAGACAATTTACATGCAATTACAGGGCAGCATAAAAAGCTGTTTGGACAACTGGGAAGGAGAGTTCATTGAGTGCTAGAGGGATCAGGAAAAGTTCCTCAAGGGAACTGAGATCTGAAAGATGATTGGAATTGATCAGGCCCAGAGAGGCAGAAGGGTAGCAAGAGCACCAATGCCAAGTTTCAGGGTCAGGAAAGAACATGGCAGCACTAAGTTACCAGTGGGGCTCGTGATCAAAGACAAGAGGAAAAAGGCAGAAGGGAGAAAAGGAAAGGAAGAGAAAAACAGGTAATGGAATAAAAATAAAATAAAATAAACATTTTTTTAAGTAGCTGTGGAAGAGAAAAAAAAAATGTGCATGCCCAGAGCAGAGCAGTATGGCTGCTCTCAATTATGTGTCCCTAATTTTTTTTTTTTTTTTAACCCCAGATAAAAGGCCTGTACCACGCTTCTGTGTGAAGGAAAATGTATTGTTTCCCAGCCTCCCAATATGAGCAAGAGTCAGTAATACTCACATCACCTAGAATATTGTTTTTCAAACTGCAGATTGCAATCCATTGAGGGGAATGAAATAAATCTAGTGGATGAAGACCAGCAATTTTTTAAAAAATACAATAAAATAGAATAACACAGGATAAGATAGGGTACTCAGAAAAACGAGTTGCAATGGAATAAAATGGAACAGAGCAGAACACAGAGCACTACTCACAGCAAGGACAAGTATGGTTTTGTATGTGTGCATATGTGTGTGGTCAGTTACAATATTATCGGAGGTCATATTCGAAATCGTTTGACATACTACACAACAGTAAAGGATAATGAGGAAACATAGCATGGATGAATCTGGAGGATATTATGCTGAGTGAAATAAGTCAATCACAAAAAAGACAAATATTGTTTGGTCCCACTATTATAGACAGTCAAGAATATATATACACACAGAAACAAAGTTCTTTGATGGTTACCAGGGATGGGAGGGAGGGAGAATCACTTTCTACATAATAGACACTTGCTGCTTTTGGTGATGGGAAAGGCAATCCCAAATATGGGTGAAGTCAGCACAACTTGACCAACATAAATAAAGACACTAAAGAAGTACAAGAGAAAAAGGAACAATGTGGGTAAATGCTGTAACATACACAACTTTGCAACAACAGTAAAAACAACTAGAAAATACGTGTGTGGTTATGTAGGTAGATATGAATGCATATAGGTATATAGGAAAGGGAATTCCATGGCCATTTTGGCCAGTCAGTGAAAAAGAGGAAGACCCTCAACAAGATGGGTTGACACAGTGTCTGCAACAAGGGGCTCAAGCATAACAATAATTGTGAGGATGGTGCAGAACCTGGCAGTGTTTTGTCCTCTTACACATAGGTTCTCTATGAGTTGGAACGGACTCAACAGCACCTGACAACAACAACAATGTGTATAGGAAGGCATGGGTGAGTAAGTGCATATGCACATACAGGTGTATCTGCAGGCATAAGTATATACATGTTTCTGTGTGCTGCATTTATATTCCCATACATAACAAACCACATATGGGGGCACAAGGATGGAGGCTTCCTAGACACATCCAAACAACTCACAGGATTGGTCTACTGGGTTAAAAGGCTTGGGACCATCGTCTCAGGAGACAACTTAGTCAATTGGCATAACATAGTTTACAGCAATAATGTTCTGCATCTTAGTTTGGTAAGAAGTGTCTGGGGTCTTAAAAGCTTGTGAGTGGCCATCTAAGATACATCTATTGGTCTCTACTAATATGAAGCAAAAGAGAACGAAGGAAATCAAAGGCTCAAAGAAGAAACTAGTCTATGGGACTAATAGCTCACACAAACCACAGCCTCCTCTAACCTGAAACCAGAAGAACTAAAACGGTACCTGGGTACCGCTACCGACCATTCTGTTCTGACAAGGGACACAATGGAATATCCAGGATAGAACGAGAGAAAAGCATAAAACAAAACTCAAATTCCTAAAAAAGACTAGACCTACTGAACCGATAGGCGCTAGAGGAACCCTGGAAACTATCGCCCTAAAATACCCTTTGAACTTGGAATTAAATCTATTTATGCGGGTCATCTTTCAGCCAGATAATAGATTGGCTTATTAAAATAAACAGTATCACCTGTGAGTAATGTGTTCCCTTAAACAATTAATTATACTAGGCCAAACAATCAACATCTACCCAAAAGCAGAGATGAGAAGGCAAGGAGGGGAAGGGAAGCCAGATCAATGGAAACAGAACAAACAGAATGGAAATAATCAGAATGCTGACACATTGTGAAAACTGTAACCAATGGCACGGAAAAACTTGTGTAAAAATTGTTAAGGGGAGCCTAATTTGCTGTGTAAGCTTTCACCTAAAACACAATGAAATATTTTTTTATAAAAAAAGAAATTACATATGCCAGAAAAAGAACCATTTGATAGCCACTGACCTAGTAGGTCACATTCAATGATGATTCCAATCAAGCCGTCATATCCTTTTGAAACTTTTCTTAAATAAAAAAAAAAATATGTAGGGTTTATATACTAACACTTTTGGACCATGGCCACAGGGTAGTTTTTGCTCTTAGTTCTTCACTGCACTTGGACCCTGTGATGGTGTCTTTGAAAAGTTAGGCTTTCTGCCAAAGCAGGGACTGGAAGCCTCATCGTGTTTATTCTTCTTGGTGAGAAGGTGAAGTGTTGGAAGGGAGTGAGCCTATCACACACTGATACCGGGATTACCATGGGAGTTTTCTTTAAGCTTTATGTAACGTATCTAAAGGATAACATGTGGAGGTGGCCACTACAGGAACCCAGGCTCTAAAGAACCATTTCCCGGTAGTTGTCCCTGAGGCATTGTCTACAGTCAATGTCTACCTCTTCAGGGGCTGGATACAGAGAGTTGAGACTGGCTCATAGTGGATAAGTCATTGTTGTTTAGAACCAATTTCTAAACAGTGGTTAGATTTCTGACTTTTTGCTTCACTTCATGTAAACAATAAGAAACTGGTCATTATAAGGTGTGATGTTTTTCACCAGCCAGGAAGTGCACCAATATCTGTAGACAAAAGAGCTAATAGCTATGGGTGGCGTCTAGCTTTGGGCATGGTGGCTTTTAGTCAGTAGGGATAAGCCATGGTCATCATACTATTAAAAACTCCTGATTGCTTCTAGGCCTTTTGGCTAGGATCAAGTGTAAAAACTTCTGGAGCTTTACTTTGGTGAACATGTTATGGCCACCTTGACCATGAGTTTGTCATCTGATATATAGGGCTGCTATGAGTAAGAATTTACTCAACAGCAACAGGTTTTTGTTTTTTATACAGGCCGAGGTCGACAATGGCAGCTGTACAATGTGTGTGCATCTGTGTATATGTACATGTGTCTGTGAGAGAGAGAGAATCTGAGTGATGTGTGTGAGAACATGGCAATGAGACGCCAGGTGTAAAGAAATGCTTATTATGATATGAGAACAACGTCCCCACCTGGTGAAGTTATCTGTAGTTGATAGAGCGGGATAAGGATAAACAAGCAAACATCAGAGGATCTTTCAGAAACTAAAACTTAGCAGAAGACGAACGAGACTATGAACTCTTTGAGGGCACTCTGCTGTTATTTTGCTCAGCATAGTACCTAGTGCTTCCAATTAAATGCACTGTAATTGATTGAAAGATTATGTCATTCAGAAGCTTAGAGACTGACTCCTCAGAAACTCCCTAGAGCAAGAGTTGGCAAACTTTTTCTGTAAGGGGCAGAGCAGACAGGAAATATTTTTGGCTTTTTGGGCCATGCAGTCATTTGTTGCAGTTCAATTCTGCCATTGTAACATGAAAGTAGATGTAGACAATAAATTTAAAAATAGGCATGGCTGTGTTTGAATAAAACTTTATTAGCAAAATCAGACAGTGAGCCAGATTTGGCCAGAGGATGGGAGTTTGCCAAACCCTACGTTAAAGGAGTCCTGGTTGGCGCAAACACTTAAGCACTCGATTACTAGCTGAAAGGTTGGCAGTTTGAACTTACCCAGAGGCTCCTCAGATGGCTGGTGATTTGCTTCTGAAAGGCCGCAGCCTTGAAAACCCTATGGAGCAGTTCTGCTCTGCACGCATGGGGTTACCATGAGTCAGAATCGCCTCAAGAGCAACCAGCAACAACAACAACCCTAAAGCCTTGAACGATACTCTGAAAGTCAGATATGGATGAAGGCAAGCCATACAATTGATTCTTGACAGACCTATATCCAACTGTACAATTTGAAACTATCACACCAATTAAATCAAGCAAAAGATAAATAGCAAATGAGCACATCTTGACACTTACAAACACTGATATTATTATTACTTATTTATTTTATTATTATTATTCCCATTTTGCAGCTGAGAATTGAGATTTCATGCTATTCTGTTTCTTTACCAGGAGTGTTGTGTTGTTGTCGTTAGGTGCCATTAAGTCAGTTCTGACTCACAGTGACCCTGTACACAACAGAACGAAACACTGCCCGGTCCTGTGCCATCCTTACAATCGTTGCTCTGCTTGAGCCCATTGTTGCAGCCACTGTGTTAAGGGTCTTCCTCTTTTCCGCTGACCCTGTAGTTTACCAAGCATGATGCCCTTCTCCAGAGACTGATCCCTCCTGATAACATGTCCAAAGTATGCAAGACACAGTCTCACCATCCTTGCCTCTAAGGAGTACTCTGGTTGTACTTCTTCCAAGACAGATTCGTTAGTTCTTTTGGCAGTCCATGGTATATTTAGTATTCTTCACCAACACAACAATTCATAGGCGTCAGTTCTTCTACAGTCTTCCTTATTCATTGTCCAGCTTTCACATGTATATGATGCGATTGAAAATACTATGGCCTGAGTCAGGCACACCTTAGTCTTCAAGGTGACATCTTTGCTTTTCAACACTTTAAAGAGGTTCTGTGCAGCAGATTTGCCCAATGCAACGTATCTTTTGATTTCTTGACTGCTGTTTCCATGGGTGTTGATTGTGAAATGAAATCATTGACATCTTCAATCTTTTCTCCGTTTATCATGACGATGCTTATTGGTCCAGCTGTGAGGATTTTTTTTTTTTACATTGAAGTGTAATCCATACTGAAGGCTGTAGTCTTTGATCTTCATTAGTAAGTGTTTCAAGTCCTCTTCACTTTCAGCATGCAAGGTTGTGTCATCTGCATAACACAGGTTTTAAATGACTCTTCTTCCAATCTTGATGCCATGTTCTTCTTCATATAGTCCAGCTTCTCAGATTATTTGCTCAGCATACAGATTGAATAGGTATGGTGAAATGCTACAACCCTGGCACACACCTTTCCTGACTTTCAGTCACTCAGTATCCCCTTGTTCTGTCCGAACAACTGCCTCTTGATCTATGTACAGGTTCCTCATGAGCACAGTTAAGTGTTCTGGAGTACACATGTCTAAATGATGGACCAGAATCTACACAGAGTCCTGTCACATAAGAATCAGAAGATCCAGAATCTAAATTTGCTTTTTGCAGCTGATTGACTATATTTCCTAGACAAGGAAGATTAACCTTCTGCCTTACTAACTCTTAAAATGGATTAGAAACTTCCAAAGTGGTAATGACGATTAACATGGGAAGATAGAACTTGAAGAAAGGAAGGCTTTTAATTCACTATCATACCAAAAAAGAAAAAAACTTTTTTTTTTATCATGCCAACTATAAAGAAATTGGAGTCCTTGTCAGTTTTTCCATTTCATCACACAACACACAGACAACATACACATACACAACATGCACACACACGTTCATGTTCTCAGTCCACCCAAAAAACAAAAACAAACAAAACCTGTTACCATCGAGTTGATTCCGACTCATAATGACCCTATAGGACAGAGTAGAACTGCTTCATAGAGTTTCCAGGGAGCGGCTGGTGGATTCAAGCTGCCAATCTCTTGGTTAGCTGCTGAGCTCCTACCCACTGCACTACCAGGGTCCCGAAAAAAACTGCCAAAACATAAAATGTAAGCCAGGAGTCTGGGAGGAAGCCAAAGGGCTAGGCCTGCCTGTGCTAGATAGTTAAAACCTTATAATCTTGTGGAATCTTTTGACTAGCTCACCCAAAAAAATGCTGAGCATCAGGGAGGGAACATCCGCTTATCCTCCACCCCAATTTCTACTAGAGTGGACTGGATACCAGGGCACACTCTGTCATATCAGAGTGAAAGGCTGCCCCGCTTTGAGGACCTTCAACAAAAGCCCAAGTTGGGCTTATTGTTACATCACAAGGATCTCACTCTCTCCCTCTGCTGGATCCCAGAGGTGAGTCTGGGAATAAACCACCCACAAAACAGTCATCTGGGTCCCATAGGCAGAAATGTGAATTCACACACGATACACAGGAAAATGCCAAAACACTTCACACACCCAAACAGTGAAATGATTTTATGGGACCTGGTACACGGTAGAATTCATAATTTGGTTTTGAAACAGAAAACAACATGTGGGAGATGACATTTCTGGTCTTTAGTTTGTATCCCCTAAGGCATGTTCTCCTGTCATAATATCTGTGTGCCCTGAGAAAAAGCACCTTCTGCTTTTACGATTCAAAGATTCATGTGTAAATCCCAAACGTTGTTCCTACTATTTGTTTCCTCCTTTGATAGTGTAATAATATGTGGATAATCAATGATAATGACTTTATAGAAAGAGATTTATATGTTTTATTCATGATTTGAAACCACTCTTGTGAAAGGTTGAACAGGGATTTTAAATGTTCTCCAAATTGTGTACCTGTTAAGCATATTTTGCTTACTAAATCACTTTCTAAAATGGTGCTATTCCCAGGGAATTTTCTTGAGTTAATGCCCCAAACACCAGTTTCTGCATTTAAAACAAACTAACTGCATACCAAGAAGGCAGTGGCAGTTCAGCGGTAGAAATCTTGTCTTTCATGTGGAAGGCTTGGGTTTGAGTCCCAGTCAATGCACCTCAAGCACGGCTACCAATCCACCTGTCAGTAGAGGCTTATGTGTTGCTATGAATGCTGAACAGGCTTCAGCGGAACTTCCAGACTAAGACAAACTAGAAAAAATGGTCTGACAATCTACTTTCAAAAAATCAACCATTGAAAATCTTATGGATCATGAAGGTCCAATCTGTTGTGCATGGGGTCACCATAAGTCAGGGGCCAACTCGTTGACAGTTAACACGACCAAAAACAACAATTATATACCAAATGAGACCAGTAGGAATCAACTAGGATCTAGGATCATTCTCATTTTTGTCTCTAATTTTCATCCCTATTCATGCCTCCTCCAACCTAAACATTTATCTTGACTTCTCCCAAGAAAAGAAAAAATTAAAAATAAGGGGGAAATGACAAGAAAGGAAGCAGTGAAATGTCTTCTACTTTCACAGGAAGTAGAAAAACATTAAAAGCCTGGAATGCAGCCACAATTCAACATCTGTTTACACACTGCCTCTGTGCTGAGCGCTAGGAAATGATTATTAAGATAATTCCCCACCCACCCAACAACACCCAATAACCCATGATCTAAAAGTAAATTTAAAAACTAGACTACAGTATGATCACTAGGTTGGTAGACATATTTGCAAAGTGCTTTGGGGAGGGAGCAGGTTTGCAGAAGGCTTTCGAGTGAAGATGTTGCTCAGACTTGGTCTGCAGAAGGAAGAAGAGAAACTAGTGAGGCCAGCTGAGGTGGAGGGGAGCATTCCAGGTGGAGAGAATCACATACAACCACAGCCCTCCTTGCGAGCCTGCCTCTGGGCCAGTGTGGACTAGCATTATCCCTGAACTGTTGTTGCTCCTCTAGAGAAAATTCTACAAAAAGTCACTTGTGAACAACGAAAAGACAAGCAACCCAATCAAAACATGTGCAAAGGACTTGAACAGGCATTTCACCAAAGAGTATATTCAAATGGTCAACAAACACATGAAAAGATGCTCAATGTCATTAGCTGTTACCAAACCAAACCAAACCAAAACCATTGCTGTCAAGTTGATTCTGTCCCTGTAGGACAGAGTAGAACTGCCCCATAGGGTTCATTAGTCATTAGGGAGCTGCAAATCAAAATCACAAATAAGAAGATATCACCTCACCTGAATTAGAATAGCAATGATAATAAAAAGTGGAAAACAACAGGTGTTGGAGAAGGTATGGAGAAATCCCCATCCATTGCTGGTAGGAAAGCAAAAGAGTACAGTGCTGTGCAAAACATTTTGGCAATTCCTCAAAAAGTTGAATAGAATTACCATATGACCCAGCAATCCCAATCCTCGCCATATACCTAAAAGAAGTGAAAGCAGGAACACAAACAGAAATGTGCGTGCCAATGCTCATTGCAGCACTATTCGCAATAGCCAAAAGGTGAAAACAACCAAAATATCTATAAACAGATGAATGAATAAACACAATGTGGTATATATATACAATGGAATACTACTCAGACATAAAGAGAAATGAAGTCTTGATGCAGGCTATGCCATGAACGAACCTTGAAAACATTATGCTAAGCAAAATAAGTCAGTCACAGAAGAACATATATGATCTCACTTATGTGACATAAGCAAATATACAGAAATCAAAAATTATTCACGGTTACCAAGGTTGGGAGGGAAGGAAAAGGGGAGTTTTTTCTTAGGGGGTAATGAATTTATGTTAATGGCAGTGGAATAATTCAGAAAAGGACGGTGACAATGGTTGCACAACACAACGGACGTAATCAATGTCACTGAATTATATACCCGTAGAAACTGTTGAATTGGAGAATGTTTTGTTGTTACCTATATTTTTGCCACAATAAAAAAAAATTTTTTTTAAAGCCACTTGTGAGACTTAAGCTCTTTCCTAGTATTCTCGTCAGCATTACCCATGGCAAAAGGACCAAGGTCAGACAGAAAAGCTCAATCTGATTAGCTCTCAAAGCATAGAGGAGGAAACCTGCATTAACTTTTTAACAAACCCAGAGCCTGTCTTCATTTATTAAAGATGAGTGAAAAGCGCATTTCCCTAGTGTAAAATTTATCTTTTTCACTTCACCCTACATTAACCTCTAAAGCCTCTTCATACATCTTATAAGAAAAAATTCCCAGAATAGCTCTACCTAATCCCTGCCCAGGATTTTATTTATCAATACAAAGATGAACTTCTCTACTGACATATTAACGTTGAAAACCCTGTGACAGACTTTGGATCACTATGATCACAATCTTCCAAATGCCAAAAAAACAGATGCCATCGCATCACCCCATGTGTGTCAGAGTAGAACTGTGCTCCACACGGTTTACAATGGCTGGTTTTTTTGAGGTAGCTAGCCAGGCCTTTCTTCCAAGGCACTTTTGGGTGAATTCGAACCTCCAACCATTCAGTTAGCAGCCAAGCATGTTAGCCAATTGTGCCACCCAGGGACTCCAATTCCAGATACAGCTATGATTAGTTGAAAGTTTTTCTGTTGTGACCATTTCTGTCCTAACTACCCACAGATGTCCAGGCCTTACATTTATAAATGGTTGTTTTCTTTTCCCTGTTCTATGCCATGCCTTGTAAGGGGGCCCCAGGAGCAGCCCACTTTTTGATTACATCACTACTGCCAAAGATGTTTAGATCTGATAAGGCTATAAATTACTGTAGAAGACAATTACAGTGTCAAAATCTTATAAAGCTCTTCTGTACCCAGCTCTGAGTTTGTTGGGGAATCTCTGGTTCTAGACAAATCTATCAAGTACTAATAAAAACTCAAGGAATATACCTCTCACTAATGTTGCCAAAAATGCTGAATATGCCTGATAATTTAATAGCGAAAACATAATCAACAAGAAATGCCTAACACCTAGCAGACTTGTTTTGGAATTATTATAATTATTGTGGTCTCTGGTTTTGTTTTTGACCTGGGGAATGACATGTAACTTGCCACCTGGGGATCATTTGCTTTAACAAAAAAAGAAAAAGTAGAAAAGACTAGCCTGTAAATACCCATTCATTCACTCACAAATACTTACTCATCATTGCTGTGATGCTCGGGATCAGAAAGCCCGGCCACAGGAATTAAGTGTATTCAGCATATAAGTTATCTTTTATAAGCTTCAGTATCTGTTCAGTGATTGGTAGACATTTTTTTCACAAGACAAATAGTAAAGCTGATCTTCCTATACTCACTAAGTTGGCAAATGTGGTAGGTGCTGCCATCCACCATCATTTTAATCTCATAGAATATTCTACAACAACTCTGTAGGATAGCTTAAGATGCCCAAAATGCAGTCAGTCCATGCCTCCAGGAATGTGAAGGAAGCCAGGGTTTGCCAAGCAAAGGAGTGTCTGACTGCCAGGAGCCCAGATGCCAGAGGCAAGGCAACAGCCTACAAATGCTCACAACAGCAGAGCCTTGGACACCAGGGGTATCCCTCCATCCTATGAAGTCTGAGTACTCTTAGGAGCCCAGAATAACCCAGCAGACTCCAGAGTATCACTCACCTTCTCCCCCTGCAGCTCTGCAGCCTTCACGGCTGGACTCCAGTTCCTTCTGCCACCTCCCTTCTAAAACTCCTCACTCCTCCCACCACACCCCTGCCAAGGCTCAGGGAAAATTCCCCAGACTTCCCATTGGCCAACTCCGAGGTGAGGTTGATGGTAGTGGTGGCAGCAGTGGCAGCAATGAATGAAAAGTTGCCCCTTCTCAGGCTGCACCTGTGGAAGTGACACCAGGGAGAGGCACCAAGTAGGCTTTCTTCTCCGGCTCAGGGAGGCGCAGGTCATCTCCCTGCCCAGAAGGACACAGCAGTGTCATGGTGGCATGTTAGTCATCCTTCCACTGCTTGAGAGGCAGTAACCCCAATAAACCAGAAAAGTAAACACTTCTAAAGACTGTCCTTTCATGTCCACATCTAAACTGTACATCTGAACCTTGAGCAAGAGTTAGGAATCAGGGTCTGCAGAACAGAACACACACACACACAAAAAAAACAGTTGATGACTCTGACTCGTGGTGACCCCATGTGTGTCAGAGTGGAGCTGTGCTCCTTATGGCTTCCAATGGTTGGGTTTTTGGGAAGTAGATCATCAGACCTTTGTTCTGAGACACTTCTGGGAGGACTCGAACCTCCAAACTTTTGGTTGGCAGCTGAGCACATTAACTATTTTTACCCCCAGGGACCCCAAGGAGGGAAGAAACATGGGAGTGAGCCAGAGCCAAGAGAGGCCAACCACCAGGTATAGAAATTAGACAATCCAGTCCTCCTTCCCAGGGCAGTCATTGCTTAGAACTCAAATTGTGTTTCTAAAAAATGAAGTGACTCAAGTCCCAGATCTCATGATAAGCTTGCAACATGTGTGTGGCTTTGCCAATAACAAGTGGGATGTGCATCTCTGGCAGAAATACTGATTCTAACAACCCCCACACACAACAGAGACCATATATTCTGACCCAAACATCAGGATACATCTTCTGGGAAATGTGCTTCTGGTGGAAGGACACGTGAGATACGGTGTAGTGGAAAGATCTTGGGAATCACACAAACCTGGGTTCAAATTCCAGCCTCTCTCCTTGTACTCACATAACCTTCGGAAGTTGTGTAGCCTCTCTGACTTGCTTTAGTCACTTGAAAAATGGGTAAAATTTTCATAACTTTATGGTTCAGAAGATTATAGATAATGTATGTGATGTCCTTATTGCATAAAGCAGTCGACTCTGAGTGAGAGTAGAATCAGAGTAGATCTGTGCTCCACAGGGCTGTCAATGGCTGATTTTTGGAAGTAGATCGGCAGAGCTTTCTTCTAAGACACCTCTAGGTAGACTTGAACCTTCAACCTTCCAATTAATAGCCAAGTGCTTAACCGTTTGCATCACCCAGGGACTCTACTTAGTACCTAATAGTAGGCACTTAATAAATGGTAGTGATTATTAGTAGATTGGGATAGCCCTGGAAAACCTGTGATGTATGAGTCCTCCATCTATAACATTCTTCTGTCTATATATCACCTGTTACTCAAGGTCCACCTCAGGCCTCACCATTTCCATCATCATCCATGATACCATGAGCCCATATTGATTTCTTTCTTTCTCAATGATACGTTTTTATCATATACTTTATTGAATTATTCCACTTATTGTACATAATTTTGTAATGTTCTCTAAGTCATTCCTACAAGCTACGTAGCTTTAAAATCTCCATTGTATGTAGCATGATATCAGAACCCCTGGTAAGCATTTGATAAATATGTATTTAATTGTGTTCAGGGTACCGTTTTTGGTTAGCCACGACTATAACCATTCCTCATAAACGCTTGGACATTTCCCGAATTATCTTTTGTAAAAGGAGCTTTCATTTTTGCATTGCACTCTCGACTGTTTAGGAAACTACAATCCTATCTACCTCACAAAAATACAATCTCTTTGTTATTAAATACAGCCACAGCCCCGTGGCAACAGAGTACAGAGACATAGTGTTTGTGTACTAAAAAATTGAGACATCCCTGCTTGTGTTAAATAAAGCCAGCCAGCATGGCTGACTTATGGAACCATTTCTATTTTTTACAATCCGCCAGGCACTCCTTGGAAACTCTATGGGGCAGTTCTACTCTGTCCTATAGGGTCGCTATGAGTCAGAATCGACTTGATGGCGGTGGGTTTTTTTGTTTTTTTTTTCCATTTATCTTGGTTGGGATACTCAGTCTTCATGGTTGCCCTGGTCCATGGGTTAAGTGTCAGGTTAGAAAGGGTGAAAATATAATAATACAATAAGCCTTAAGAGGGCCTCAAACAGAAATAAGCTTCCCCTCCCCCCAACACATGCACACACACACATACACACACACACACCCCTATGGGTGCAGGAAAAATCAGATTTATTGCCAAGGCTAGACTTAGAAAGAAACACATACCCCTTTCCCCTCATTCCCTCATTCAAATGCCCATTAAAAAAAAAAAATTGCCATCAAGTCAATTCTGACTCATAGTGGCCCTATAGGACAGAGTAGAGCTGCCCCACAGAGTTTCCAGGGAGCACCCAGTGGATTCAACCTTCCAACTTTTTGGTTAGCAGCCATAGTTCTTAACCACCACACCACCAGGGTTTCTTCAAATGCCCATTGCCCTCCAAATATCCTGTTTTCACCCTTTCGCCTCTATTAAAATTTGTCTGTACTGAAAAGCAGTGGTAACTGTCATTATTTCTTTGATGAAATGAGCTTATTACCATTACTTTTTCCAGAGAAATGTGTACACTGTCTTGCCTCTAATTTTGGAGTAAAAGGCCTTGTCCCTCCTAAAAGGATTTCAGCATCACAGGTAGGTGGTAGAGTTTTTGAAGGTTATGGCTCATTGTATGTTGACTTGTTGACTTATTGACTAGTAAAGCAGTTTCAGAACTCTGGGAGAAGATGAAGTTTGACACAAATTAAATTTTCACCCCCTAACCCTATTCCCAATGTAATATTAGTAGAAATTACTTTTTTTTTTAAATGAGAAAAACTACATGGCTGATGATACTCACTGCCGTCGAGTCGATTCTGACTCATAGCGACCCTATAGGACAGAGTAGATCTGCCCCCATAGCGTTCCCAAGCTATAAATCCGTATGGAAGCAGACTGCCACTTTTTTCTCTAGTGGAGCAGGCCGAACCACTGACCTTTCAGTTAGCAGCTGAGTGCTTTAAGCACTGCACCTCCAGCACTCCCTTCACTGATGATAGGGAGCAGAACTATGTAAGTATGAGAAACTTCAAGGCATTTGGAGTAATTTAAGGAAAAGAGCAGGAGTTCATTTGCAAATGGTCATCCTAGGAAAGATATCAACGCTCCAAAAATTTTTGTATAGATTTTTTTTCCTATTCCAATCCAAATCCAGCAGTTTTGTGTGTGTGTCTGTATTTGTAATTTATAGGCTGACTCTAAAATTTATATAAAAATAAAGAGGACTAAGAATGATGGAGACAATCTTGCAATATAAGAACACATTTTGAGCCTTTACACTAGCAGATGTCAAACTAGGAAGCTACAATAAGAAAAGGAGTGATTTTGACGCACCTTAGACCTACGCAACACAACGGAGAGGCCGGAAACAGATACGCCAATCTGATGTTATTTAAAACCAAGGCACAAGTCAGTGGGGGAGGAGGAATCTTTCCAAGTAATGGTTCTGGACCCACTGGACATCCATATTTTTAAGAAAGGAAGTTTAACCTATACTTTATAGCATTCACAAAAATAAATTATAGAGGGACTGTAGGTCTAAATGTACAAGGCTAAACAATAACGCTTCTAGAAATTAAAAAAGAGAGTATTTTCACAAACCTGGTTTAGATAAACATCACTTTTCTGGTCGTCCTGTCAAAAATGCATAACCTCACTGAAATGAAGAAAAAACATTAGACAAACCCAAATTAGCAGACATTCTATAAAATAACTGATCAGTTCTCTTTAAAACTGCCAAGGCCACAAAACACAAGGAAAGACCAAGGGACTGTTACAGACCGAAGGAGGCTGAGGAGAAATAATAACTAAGTGGGATGTGAAATCCTGGATAAGATCTTTGATCAGAAGGAGTATATTAGTGGGAAAATGAGTAATCCAAAGAAGGTTTATAGTTAATAAAATCATACCAATGTTAATTTTTTTTCTTTATAGTCTTTTGTGCAACTTTTTAGTAACCCTAAACTTAGTTCAAGGTAAAAAGGGTTTGAAAAATACTGTTCTAGACCCAGGCAATGAGATCAGAATGAGGTTTCCTGCTATCTGATTTATGCACCTTCTCCTCACTTATCAACTATCTCATTACACAACACTTTGTATTTATGAAATAGTAAAAAATCTACTATCTGACTATTTTGTGCATTAATGACGTACATCTGACAATAACAAATGTTGAAGTGCGAGGCGATGTTTAAGGTTATGTGTCAGCTTGGCTGGGCCATGATTCTCAATGGTTTGGCAGTTATGAAATGATGTGATTTGGCAGTTACATAATGATGTAACTTGGCAGTTACGTAATGATATAGTCATTCTCCATTTTGTGATCTGATGTGGTCAACCTCCATTTTCACATAACACTGATTTCACATAATGATCTGGTCTTGGAACCTAACCATGTTTATAAGTCAGGAGAGGGTGTATTTCTGTAGTGAGATGAATTTCATTATGCGGGCTTTTGCCTTGCTTCTGTGAAAGAGAAAGAAAAACAATACACCTTGAGAGATTTTTCCCCCAGGCCCTGAGAAGTTGTTACAGTTGCCTTTGTTACAGCTGCCCTAGCCCCTTAGAGAAATTTGTTACTTTTGCTAGTGAAAAATGTCAGTTATTATGCAAATAGTGGAGCCCCTTACTAGTAGATTGGCCAGTTTAGTCCAGAGAGAGTATTGGTCAGTTATGCAAACAGGGTGTGTAAAACCTGCCCAGTAGAACGGAGATACTTGCCTATATAAACACTCATCCCACAGGTGTTGAGAGGGACCTCACTACCATCAAGAAGAGCCCAGAGAAGTGTGTGTCCCTTGGACCCAGAGTCCCTGTGCTGAGAACCTCCTAGACCCAGGAGACAGAGAGAGCTATAACACTGGAGCTGTGTTTTTAAAAAAACCAGGAGACCAGTGTAATATAGCATGGTGGGCTCTTTGGCCCACAGAGCAAGGTGGCTACCGTGGGCTTGCTGACCCACTGAGTGAGAGAGCTGAGCACCTTTGGGCAGGAGGCTTGCTGACAGAGTGGGGTGCCTTTGGGCACTTGGTGGAGATAAAAAGCTGTAACACTTGCCCAAGCAGGACAAAGATAAGGCCCAAGTGGTGGCCGAGACCAGGCCCAAACAGGGGCCGAGGTCAGGTCCGAGCAGCGGCTAAGGAGGCTAGGCCCGAAACGGGGCTTGGCGGCAGCTGCTGAGAAGAAGCTGTCCTGATCGAAGAACTGCATCATGAGTTACTTCCAAGTTAATCCTGATCCCATGTTACTTCCCTAATAAACCCCATAACTGTGAATATGGTCTGTGAGTCTTGTGTGGCTATTGCAATGAATTATTAAACCAGCAGACAAGTAGAAAGTGTGGTGGGGAGGACGGCTGGTGTGAGATCTGGTAAAATGGTTGGAGAGTGGAAGTGTGTCTGACCCCCACCTTCTAGGAATCAGCTTTGGACTGATGCTAATGCTGACTCTCATTCTCCCTGAAGTTGGATGAGGTCAACCACTACCACAGATTTTGTGTACATTGAACAAAGAGCAAAGTTCAGAGGAAAATAAAGAGCAAAAGTAGAACTATGAAATCCATACTGAAAGAACCTCGTAAGTAGAAACTGAACAAGCATTCATAATCCTGATTGAAATAGTCATAAACTAGCTTAGCAGTACCAAAGTGCGATTTACAAACTAAATATCACACATCTTTAGAAGCGAGGCTGGTGAGACTTCATCGCCCTTACTTTGGACACATTATCAGGAGGCACCAGTCAATCCCTAGAAAAGGACGTCATTCTTGGCAAAGTAGAGGGTCAGGGAAAAAGAGGAACACCCTCAATGTGATGGACTGACATAGTGGCTGCTTAAGCATACCTACTATTGAGGGGATGGCACAGGACCAGGCAGCATTTCATTCTGTGTACATGGAGTCGCTATGAGTCCACGAATCGATTAGAAGGTACCTAACAACAACCACCACACTCTTCACTCCCTCCTGCAACCAGCTCTGCCATCTAGTGACTGGGTAGTTCAATGGAATCTACACAAAACTTTCCCATGAAGTTTAAACCTGTCAGTTGGCACATGTGAGTTAAATATGGCCACCTCCTTAATCAAAATTGCCAAATGTTCTCTACTGTTTTCAAATAAAATTTTAGGTTTGTAACTCAAGTGAGCACACAATCTGGTCTCTGTCTACCAAGATGTGGAGAAATAAGAACTCTGGACTGAGAGCGAGGAGAACTGATTTTCAGCCACCTTGATGTGTTAAAAAAAAAAAAAAACTTTTTTTTTTTGATGTGTGTAAATATTAATGTTTAGGCCAAATAATCTTGAAGGATCCTCATGGCTCTGAGATAAGGTGTGGATAAATCTCTATATCAATTTGTCATACTGTGATGGCTTGCATGTTGCTGTGATGCTGGAAGCTATGGCACCAGTATTTCACATACAAGCAGGGTTGCCCACGGTAGACAGGTTTCAACAGAGCTTCCAGACTGAGACAGACTAGGAAAAAAGGCCTGGTGATCTACTTCCAAAAATTAGCTAATGAAAACCCTATGGATCACAATAGTACATTGTTTGATATAAGCACTAGAAGATGAGCCACCTAGGTTGGAAGACACTTAAAATACACAGTGGCCACCACGGTGGACTCATGCATGCCAATGATCATGAAGATGGTGCAGGACCAGGCAACCCCTTTTTCTGTTGTACAGTAAGTAACAACAACAACAAACTTTTATCTAACTAGCCCCTTTTCCTTCTCCTTCCCTACAGAATTCCTCCACTTGGTCAGATGCTCCCCTTTCCCTCATACCTGTCCTAATGATATTCTGCTGTATCTCAACCTACTGATTCTACACACTGCTCCAAAACTAGCTAAAGCTTCAACCCTTCCACAAAGCTTGCCCTGATAAAAACTTCGTCTTCGTCTGAATTCCTGTACCTACCTTGACCCTGCTGTCCAAACCAAAAAGTACAATAAGAATTTGCTAAGGGTTTTTTTTTCTGATCTGTGAATACTGCATAGACTGTTTTAAAGGGGTAAGAATTAAGAGCATTTGGGTATAGACTTAAACCATCACTTTCATTTCATTGAAAAAAATAATACTATGGGATATCAAGGCCGTCCTAGGCGACTGAATTCCTAATAGTATTCAGGGAAGAAATGTATCCTTGATACTCCTAGGCAGAGGACTCAAGAGGCCTGTGGCAGGTTTTGTTTTCCAAAGATGGCCACAACAAATCTCCCACCCAAGATAACTCCTACTCTAACTCCATCCAACATCATTACATATAAAATATGTATACGGGGCTTTCCCCATCTGAGTTTGTCTGAAAGCCAGATGCATATCTATATCTATAGATCTATGTCTATAATTATATGTATATCTATATCAATAAACTGTTGCCGTCAAGTCTCTTTAAACTGGTAGTGACCCTACAGGACAGAATAGAACTGCCCTATAGGGTTTCCAAGGAGTGGCTGGTACTTTCAAACTGCTGACTTTTTGGTTAGCAGCCTGAGCTCTTAACCACTGTGCCAGCAGAGCTCCATCTCCATCTCTATCTATCTGTCTGTCTGTCTATCTATCTATCTATCTATCACCATTGAGTCGATTCCGACTCATAGCAATCCTATAGGACAGAGTAGAACTGCCTCAAAGCATTTCCAAGGCTGTAATCTTTAAGGAAGCAGGCTGCCACATCTTTCTCCCGCATGCAGATATTAGCAGATAAAAAATATCCGCCATGTTGTAAAGACAGCCTCTAGAGCATCCACCCATGTTATTATCTCATCCACTAGGAGGCACCCAGTACACACTCACTGAAAAATAAATTGTGATTTTATATAGAAATTGACCAGAATTTAGCTGAATAATTGGCAAAAAAAAAAAAAAAAAAATGTTATACATGCTAATGGGAAACGTTAAACAAGGAAGAATTGAGAGTATGTGTAGAGGTTGCAATTTGGACAGAAATTTGAGGGGCTGATATCCAGAAGTGAAAATTATGATTGTGGCAGGGGTCCCAGATGGACCATGGTGATCCTACAACACTGCAGGTGGTATGGGTATGTCTGAAGCTCACTGGAGCCTATTTGCATGAGGAACCAAGGAGCATCCTGTGAAATAATTTGTTCTCAGGGAGGAGGATCAGAGTGATCATGATTCAGGGACAGTGGCTCAGGCTTAAAGACAAAGGGTGACTGTGAGAGCAGCTCACTGCCATGCTCCTCCACAGACTGCAGCTCAAGTCCCACAGTGAACAGGCTTCATGGGACACTTCGAATAGCCTGTGGGATACAGCTGACTGGTGGTGAGAATCTCCTCCTCCTACCCCTCCACACACACACCTGATCCCCAGGCCCATTGGGCAGGAGCAGCAGCTCCAGGAACTCGGGGACACTTGGCCCAGTGCAGTTTTGGCAGCAGCACCAACTACAGAAGATGGTACCTTCATGGACCTGTTGGCAGACCTTCGCCTCTGCCCCCGGGTGCCGGGCACAGAGAGCCAAGCAGGAGGAGGGAAGGGTGGGGAAGCCCAGAGAGAGTTCCGGGGAGCTGGGGAGTAAGAAGTAGAATTCTGAAGGACAATAACCAACCAAAAAAACAGGCCAAATTTGTTGCCGTCGAGTTGATTCCAACTCATAGCGACCCTGTAGGATAGAGTAGAACTGCCCCATACAGACTGTTAGTTTCATGATGTCTAGACAACACAGTCCCTATAAAAAAAAAAAAAGGTTGTACAAAGGGATTTAAGTAACAGAAAGCAGTATTTTAAAAAATATAATTCTGTAGATTGCCTGTCTAGGCGGTTACTAACATGGACAGTGCTCCTTATGATTTGTATCATGTAGCATATATGTCACTGTTTCCGTCATAAAGATGGCCATTTGGAAGGCCAAGTGATCTTTCTAAAATGCAAATATGACCAAGTCACTTTCTCAAGAAGAGAGCCATCTCTCCCTGAAATGGCTCATAGAACTCCCAATTGTCTCTATGACTCCCCATACTACCTCCTTATTAACCAAAACTCAACAAAATTTGAACATAAGGTTTATTCTGAGCAGTTATTCTATATGCATATAGGGAGACCATTCTCATTCCAGAAAAAGCAAATGGCTCAAAGAAGTTAGGTACAACAAGTCTTATAAAAAGAAGAAGAAGAAGGAAAAAAAAAACACTGGTAAATTCGACCTGCCGACATTTTGGTTAATAAAGAGAAGAGGAGGGAGAAATATAGAAGATCAACCATTGGCTAAACTTAACGTGATTGATTGAAACTTGCCCTCCCCCCTTTAATGAGATCAACTGAGATTACAAGATTGTGGTCTCTGGCCCTCTATCCAGCCATGTATCTTTTGAAGCCGGGCTTCAAACAGGAAAATTTTAAAAGAGTGGCAACTTTGGGTGAAAGAAAAGCTACTGGCAGAATCAATCCTGGTCAGGAACTACTTTATAGTGAATATTTAGCTTCGTGGATAAGAAAGCGCAAAAACAAGGCAAGATGTCTGCTATCAATTTCTCTCCTTGACGTACTCTAGTGGTGCCTACAGGCCAAGACAAAGACAGGTGGCCAGCTGGATTTGGTCCCCAGGCTGTAGTTTGATGGCCGCTGCCCTAGAGTAAGGGCTAATTTGCATCAACCCCAACAAGCCCTAAAGCCAAGCCTTGGTGGGATGAGGTTCTGCTGCCAGTAAATGACAGTATTTGAGGGGGAAAACTACCTGAAGAAATAATGACTGAAGATTTTACAGATCTGAAGAAAAATATTAACCAACAGCTCCAAGAAATTCAACATACCTCATCTGGGAGAATGGGATCCTCCCCAGAAGGCACAGGGGCCATAGCCTTGGGAATTGTGGCTGTATCACTAGAACCAAAGGCTGCCCAGCAGCAGGCCCCAACCTACCTTGGGAGGAGGGGTCAGGGCACCCCGGAGAGTCTCCAGAGGCTCCCAAGAGCAAAAATGTCGGTTCCAGGAGGTGAAGTCAGCTCCAGACAGACGCAGTCAAGAAGAACTTCCCCATCCCCCTCCCGACTACTCCCCTCGGGGTCCTGAAACAGCAGTGGGTGGGAGGCAGGGCCAGATTAAGGCATGTGAGAGCCCTAAACACTGACAATCTGTGGTGACCCTTCTAAGACAGGGAACATAGGGGCCCCCAAATCTGCAATTCACATAAGCAAATAAAAGTAACAAAGCAACAGGAAATGGGCCAGGGCGCAGAAACAAAGCCATTCCCCAGAACAATGGTGCAGGGTATGGAGCCTGGAAACTTCCTTAAACTTGTCCTTCAGAAGCAGCCAGATGAAACCAGCCCCATGGACATGCACAGAATATCCACCTGCGGCCGCTGTGTGACCTTCCACCAGGGGCAGTGAGGGGCTGCAGCTGGGGAATCGAACTCAGGATACAGGCAACTGCGCAAGTGCGACACCCCATAATAAGTCCTGCTGCAGATCCCAGAAGCCTCCAGGACAGGAGCCGTCTTAAAGCCATCTTAAAAAGCTGCTATGCACGTGCACCTTAGTTAACCTATCCCCACCCAAAACAGGCCACTTTCGGGAAAACCCTGCCTATGCCTCTGAATAAACATGAATCTTTTTAAAAAACCCATGCAAGTCCTTTGTTCTGGCAGACAGCGGTAAGCATTGCCTAGGCCCTCCTCGTCTCCTCTTGCAAGCCTCTTTAATAAAGCTTTGCTCATGTGGAAAATTCTCCGTGCCTTATCTGTTCATTCTTAACCAGTGAGAGGTAAGAACCTTATTTAATTAAAGGTGTCGAGGCACCAGCAACACTTCCTCTGCTTTCTCACACATTTGAATGGGGATATGTGAGTTATGTATACAAATATGTTGCCGTGAAGTCAATTCCAACTCATAGCAACCCTGTAGAGCAGAGTAGAATCACACCAAAGAGTTTCCAAGGCTGTAATCTTCATGGAAACGGATTGCCACATCTTTCTCCTGTGGAGCAGCTAGTGGGTTCAAACTGGTGACCTTTAAGCAGCCGAGTGCTTAACCACTGTGTCACGAGGACTCCATAGTTTTACATATATATTATTATATATATAGTTTTATACATGTGTGTGTGTGTGCGTGTGGAAACCCTGGCAAACCACTGAGAATCATTCCTAGCCAAGGTGACACATAACCTTAACCACCAAAGCCAGCATTACTCTCACCTCACACCTCAGTGTTCATTACTGCCAGATGTAAGTTGTGAATGCACAAAGTAGCCAGGTAGTAGATTTTTACTATTGCCATAAATGCAAAGTGTCATGTAACAAGATAGTTGCTAAGGAGAAGGTGTATTTGGCAGTATTTTGTAGCTGTTGTGTTTTCAAACTTTTCAAAATCTTCTCTTAAATTATGTAAACACCCTGTTAATGACTGGTAGAGATCTGTGCATGTCTTTAAATTTACCTCTGAATCTTGGTTTTCCATCCCAGCTCTTTGCACATATCATTATAATACTTTGCTTTGTCTTCTCAAGAGGCCCTTCAAAATCTTCTGTTCAGTTCTTTTACTTCATCAATTCTTCCTTTTGCTTTAGCTGCTCGACACTCAATAGCAAGTTTCAGAGTCTCCTCAGACATTCATCTTGGTCTTTTCTTTCTTTCCTGTCTTTTCAGTGACCTCTTGCTTTCCTGATGTATGATGACCTTGATGTCATTCCACAACTCATCTGGTCTTCGGTCGCTGGTGTTCAGTGCATCAAATCTATTCTTGAGATGGTCTCTAAACTCAGATGGGATATACTTAAGGTCATAGTTTGGCTCTCATGGACTTGCTCTGATTTTCTTCAATTTCAGCTTGAACTTGCATATGAGCAATTGATAGTCTGTTCCACAGTTGGCCCCTGGCCTTGTTCTGACTGATGTTACTGAGCTTTTCCGTCGTCTTTTTCCACAGATGTAGTCAATTTGATTTCTGTGTGTTCCATCTGGACAGGTCCATGTGTATAGTCGCCGTTTATGTAGGTGAAAGAAGGTATTCACAGTGAAGAAATCATAGTCTTGCAAAATTCTATCATTTGATCTCCAGCCTTGTTTCTATCACCAAGGCCATATTTCCAACTACTGATCCTTCTTCGTTTCCAACTTTCACATTCCAATCACCAGTAATTATCAATGCATCCTGATTGCATGTTCAATCAATTTCAGACTGCAGCAGCTGATAAGAATCTTCTATTTCTTCATCTTTGACCCTAGTGGTTAGTGTGTAAATTTGAATAATAGTCGTATTAACTGGTCTTCCTTGTAGGTGTATGGATACTATCCTATTACTGACAGCGTTGTACTTCAGGAGAGATCTTGAAACATTCTTTTTGATGATGAATGCAAACACCATTACTTTTCGAGTTGTCATTCCCAGCATAGTAGACAAAGCAAAGTATTATAATGACATGAGCAAAGAGCTGGAGATGGAAAACCAAAAGGGAAGAACACAGTCGGCGTTTCTCAAGCTGAAACAACTGAAGAAAAAAATCAAGCCTTGAGTTACAAAAGTGAAGGATTCCATGGGGAAAACATTAAATGATTCAGGAAGCATCAAAAGAAGATGGAAGGAATACACAGAGTCATTACACCAAAAAGAATTAGTCGATATTCAACCATTTCAAGACGTGGCATAGGATCAGGAACCGATGGTCCTGAAGGAAGAAGTCCAAGCTGCTTTGAAGGCATTGGCGAAAAACAAGGCTTCAGGAATTGATGGAATATCAATTGAGATGTTTCAACAAACAGATGCAGCGCTGGAGGTGCTCACTCGTCTATGCCAAGAAATATGGAAGACAGCTTCCTGGCCAACTGATTGGAAGAGATCCATATTTATGCCTATTCCCAAGAAAAGTGATCCAACCAAATGTGGAAATTATAGAACGATATCATTAATATCACACACAAGCAAAATTTTGCCAAAGATCATTCAAAAACAGCTGCAGCAGTATATCAACAGGGAACTGCCAGAAATTCAGGCCAGATTCAGAAGAGGACATGGAACCAGGGATATCATTGCTGATGTCAGATGGATCCTGCCTGAAAGCAGAGAATACCAGAACGATGTTTGCCTGTGTTTCATTGACTATGCAAAGACATTCGACTGTGTGGATCATAACAAACTATGGATAACACTGTGAAGAATAGGAATTCCAGAACACTTAATTGTGCTCATGAGAAACCTTTACATGGATCAAGAGGCAGTTGTTCAGACAAGGGCATACTGATTGGTTTAAAGTCAGGAAAGGTGTGCATCGGGGTTGTATTCTTTCACCATACCTATTTAATCTGTATGCTGAACAAATAATCCAAGAAGCTGGACTATATGAAGAAGACCGGGGCATCGGGATTGGAGGAAGATTCATCAACAACCTGCCTTGTGCAGATGACACAACCTTGCTTCCTGAAAGTGAAGAGGATTTGAAGCACTTACTAATGAAGACCAAAGACCACAGCCTTCAGTATGGATTACTCCTCAACATAAAGAAAACAAAAATCCTCACAACTGGACCAATGAGCAACATCATGATAAACAGAGAAAAGATTGAAGTTGTCAAGGATTTCATTTTACTTGGATCCACAATCAACAGCCACGGAAGCAGCAGTTGAGAAATCAAAAGACACATTGCATTGGGTAAATCTGCTGCAAAGGACCTCTTTAAAGTGTTGAACAGCAAAGATGTCACCTTGAAGGCTAAGGTGTGCCTGACCCAAGCCATAGTATTTTCAATCACATCATATGCATGTGAAAGCTGGGCAATGAACAAAGGAAGACCAAAGAAGAGTTGACGCCTTTGAATTGTGGTGTTGGCGAAGAATATTGAATACACCACGGACTGCCAAAAGAACTAACGAATCTGTCTTGGAAGAAGCACAACCAGAATGCTCCTTAGAGGCAAGGATAGTGAGACTGCGTCTTACGTGCTTTGGACATGTCGTCAGGAGGAATCAGTCTCTGGAGAAGGACATCATGCTTGGCAAAGTACAGGTTCAGCAGAAAAGAGGAAGACCCTCAACAAGGTGGATTGACAGAGTGGCTGCAACAATAAGCTCAAGCATAACGACGATCGTAAGGATGGCGCAGGACCGGGCAGTGTTTCGTTCTGTTGTGCACAGGGTCGCTATGAGTCAGAACAGACTTGACGGCACCTAACAGCAACAACAACTGAATCCCGGAAAGCTTGACTCATAGGATGAAAATACTGCAATATATTATTCCACATAAAAAAAAAAAATTTAGCCAACATAAAATACGTACTCTAATATTTGCATTTTGTTGGCGATGTTTTCAGCTTCTCTTTTTGTGTTTTCTTTTTATGTCTGGTCTTCAGCAATATTTTCTAAGGCATCTAGAATCTGAGTGTACAATTCCAAGATTGGACTCATTGCTACAGCATGCACTTCCCTATGTGCCTACTCGATCATTGCATAAATATGTTTCAAGTATTACCCATTACTGAGTAGAGATGGCAAGAAGTGTGTACAGTAACTATACAGGAGAAACATATCAACTGCTTCCACAACAATCTACTGCACTATGTCCTACAAGATTAAGTGAACGTGCAGCGCATGGTATGAAAATGCCATATTCATTACATTCTAAAATTTTCTGTTGCATGCTTTTATAATGCCCTGATATATTGGCAGCATTGTCATAGGACTGGCCTCTACACTTAGAAAAATCAATTTTGCAAAATCCACATAAACAATGAAATACTTGATCTGCAATTTTTTCACCGGTATGATTTTTTAATCCAGTAAATGTGATAAAACGTTTGATAGGTTTTACATCTGTTGGAGTCATGTATCTTAAAACAATAGTTAGCTGATCTGAATGAGAAAGGTTAGGAGTGGAATCTACAAACTGAAATATCATGCTATACTTATTTCACTAAAAAATAGTTGAACTTTATCACTTACTCAATTTATTGGTTCTTCACATGTTGTTTTAGACATATACAGTGGGTTGCCCTTTCCTGTGTTACCATATTTTGAGATATGACCTGCTAAAAATGGATGAAACTGAGCAACGAGTTCAAGTAAACCCAAAAAACTTTCCATTTTGTGAGATCCCGAACAATACATTTCTTCCTCAAAAAGATAGTCCATGTTCAGCAATTGTTGTAATGACAGGAAAAACTCATTGCAAAACAGCTTTCCAGTACTGACGTTTATCATTAATTTGCATTTCCAGCTCATGTGTTAAGCCAAAATCATGTCTTCAGTTTAAATATAGCAATATGCCATCTCTGTAAATTGAACTATTTCAGTGTTTATCAATCATATTCGAGTTGTGCCAATCACTAAATCCATCTGTAGCAAATCAAGAACTAAATGATTTAGGACTAAATAGTTTGCAAACAAAACAATAACCAGAGCCGACTGATGGAGAATACAGCAGCTACTCCCTGTTATAATTTTCACCATTAGCTTTGCACCCTAGAAATATATCCTGGCTACAGAACCTTGTTTGTTTACCATCCCGAAATTTTCAACAAAAATTTTCAAATGGTCCACTGTGACGCTGAAAATCAATTACAATTTACATAATTAGAGGAGAAATTATTCCACAAAGCAGAATCTGTATTTCTGTTATTTAAGAGGTCTGCAGATGTGACAATTTCAGATTCTAAGATAGTTTCATTTTCTACACCATCATTCATTGTTTTACTACAGCAAGGAAAGGATGCAGAATTGGGAACAAATTCTGTTATATTCAAATTGTGTTAGTAATTTCCCTACTAGTAGTACTAGTATAACAATTTGCATCATTAACCTCAAGCGTTGAACGGAAGTCTCTTCTGAATCATTACATTTTAAAAATGAATCTAATTTTGGAATTGTCTTTAAAGATTCACAAATCCTTTCCTTTTTATCTTCAGCGAGCTTTCATTTTCGTACTCTATTTAGTCACTGCCTTTTCATTTTATCTGGATATAAAATTATGTCACTCTTTAAATTTGGTTCTACCTTCTACTGTAGCAAGTAAATTTGAAGAATTGAAAATAAATAAAATTTATAAAATAAAATGTACATTTCAATTTAGACATTAACACAAAAACTTATATTTGAAAATTAGTAAGTAAAAACACAGATTTGGAACATGTAATTTTTTATTCAGGTCTGAGATCGTCCAAAGAAATAGTACTTACGAGGCAGTCAGAAATAATTTCATTTGTTTGTCATGTGATGTTTGTTGGCGGGCCCTTCACACATCACCACCAGTGTTTTTCATCTTGAAACTATACTTAAAAGCTTGTGCAATCATCTTCTGTCCTTTGGTGTTGCATCTTCACAGTTCATTGGACTACTGCTGGTACCCAACAAGGGCGAGAATGATGGCAAAGAGCATGATACTGTGTAAGAACACCTTAAAACTGAGGCACCTGGCATAACTAAGTGACTGACACAGGCCTGAATCAAACTGCCCATTTGGCCCTCGACCCCTATTTCTGCTTTCAGAATATGTGCACCCTTCCTTGTGTGAACAAATATGTGATTATAGACAACAATAAAATGTTCTTTTTAAGACAACGATAAAATGTTCTGTTCTCAGGAAGAATGCTTTTGTGTGACAAAGTTACAGTTTATGGTTAAGCAAGTGATAAGGCTGTTCCAGGAAGGGAATGATGAGAATGTTTCCTGAAAAGATAGTTCGTGTAAGATCGTTCTCAGAAAAATTGCTTGTGCAGTTTGCCTCTAGAAATCTATGATGGAAAACAAACTAACTGACATTGTGATTTACCTGTGACTCACGTGTAACTCCCAACCCTCCTGTATAAAGATCCCTCTCCTCTTTAGGACTTTGGATCACTTGGTATTTTACCAAGTGTCACCCCAGCTTCAGCTGTAACAAATCCTCTATAAAACTTGATCCTTTCTCTCCTTACAGCGTTCTTGATATTTTACCCTTTGACATATTACAAGGGCTTGCTCAATCTGAAGATGCGTTTTGGTTTGCTTTGCACAGGACCAGATACGTCATGAGTTACGTGATTATGTGGTCATTGAGAGAGAACTGAATGTGAGATTATACCTGATTAGTCTGAAATGAAAAGGAAATACAGCTGTTATAGTATACGATATTTATAAAATTGCATCAGTTTCATTTAGCGCCTTGACAGGTCCCTTCCAATGCAGAGCTCGCTTTTCCTTTTGTCTGCTTGGCTTCTATGGGTCTTTGTTTTGGACAATTGGTGTCCCTATTTTGTTGATGCCCTGAGTGCTTGCTCGTCTTATTTATTGGGTAATCAGTCCTTGGTGGGAGGGACCACATCCCTTCCCCCCACCCCATCCTAGGTCCCTGGCACCTACCCCAGATGGGGAGGGGGAAGAAAAGAATTTGCATTCAGTCAGGTTTGTAGTTAAGATCAGGGCTTCTCAGACTTGAAACCTGTTGCTGTCCACTTGATTTGGACCTCATAGCGACCCCATAAGACAGAGTAGAATTGCTCCGTAGGGTTTCTAAAGCCGTAATCTTTACAGAAGCAGATTGCCACATCTTTCTCCTGTGGAGCCATTGATGGGTTGAACTGCCGACCTTTTGGTTAGCAGCCAAGTGCTAAACCACTGCAGCACCAGGGCTCCTTTCTCAAACTTGAAGGTGTACCCAAATTACCTGGGGCTCTTGTTGAATGGAAATTTCTTGTCAGTGGGTTGGGGTGGGGCCTGATGTTCTGCATTTCTAACAAGCTCCAGGTGAGGTTAATATTGTTGATCCCAGGCCACAATTCTGTTGTCACACTAGGGGTTTAGATTCACATCTGGGCCTAGATACTTTTTAATTACTGAATTGAGTCTAAGTCTGTGACGTGAAGCCATCACAGCTGTTCTATTATTTAAGAGTAATATGATGATGAGCAAGTCAGGAGGAGGCCAGCATGTCCACGCAGCCAGGAAAGGACTCCCCCACTGACCAAGTTTAAAGGGATGGGGGAGGAAAAACAAAGAGGCTTTTGTGATTGAATCCCATGAGTCCTGCTAGTTTAATGTATTGTTACTTTGATAAGGCACGATTTCTGTTTGATCTTTCAGATAGTGAAATTAGTTTGTGCCTCTGCCTCCCCCAACAGTTAACAGCTCCTGCCTCCACACTCCTAAAGGCTCAGGAGCAAGACACCACCCTTCAGAGCTTCTCCAGCTCCCTCCCACCTCCCCTCTCAAAACTGAAAACCAAACCCATTGCCTAGTGAGTTGATTTGGACTCATAGCCACCCTGTAGGACAGGGTAGAACTGCCCCATAGGGTTTCCAAGGAGCACCTGGTAGATCTGAACTGCTGACCTTTTGATTAGCAGCCGTAGCTCTTAACCACTATGCCAAGCCACAAAGGCACTAACGTGGGTGCCGGGCAAGAAGACAGGAATTGGAGAGCCGGTGATTAAACCTTCCCTCTTGAGGAAAAAAAAAAAAATTTTTTTTTTTTCTCAAGGACGGGTTTAATCACTGGCTGTCCAATTCCTTTCTCCGTGCCCGGCACCGACGTTGGTGCCTCTATGGGTTAATCCCAGCTTTGACTCTAAATGATGATTCCAGGTCACTTCCCACACCTTCAAGAGGATGTTGGAGGACAGAGACTGCAGCCAGTGACTGGGCGCTCCGAAGCTCTTCAACTGACGGAGGCAAACCGTGGTCGGCAGACAGGTTGCCAGTCCAGGATGCCTGTCCATGTGCATTCTGATCGTCTGCACACAATCACCTGGCACATGCCAGACCAAAAACCAAACCTGTCACTGTCCAACTGATTCTAACTCGTGGTAACCCCATGCATTACAGAGTAGAGCTACCCTATAGGGTTTTCTGGGCTGTATATCTTTACCGAAGCAGATCACCGGGCCTTTACTTCCCCTGTGCAGCTGGGTGGGTTGAACTGCCAACTTATAGGTTAGTAGTTAAGCACAAACCATTTGAACCAACCAGGGGCCTGGACCACGCTAGGTGCCACAAACAAAGACCTGGCACTGACTGACTGGTCTTCATCTGTTATCTCTTCAGGATGTTTAAGGTGGAAAATTAGATGCTGGGAAACCACTCTGACTTTTTTCTAGATCCACCATAGTTTCTTTATGTCGCTCCCTGTTACCACCACTAAATCCACTTTGCCAGGAACACTTGGATTATCCTGTGAAGCAGGCCAAGGCGACTTCACAGCTTTTTTGCCTCGTGAGGAACGGGTCTGGCAGATGCTCATTAAGAGCACATGTGTAGCAAGACTTAGGCCAGTCTTGCAAGGCAATTTTAAACGTTATTATAAGGATACCTATGAATCACAAGGGTCAGATCACGCTGTGCATGGAGTTGCATTGAGTCAGGGGAGGGAGGGTCAACTAGAAGGAAGCTAACAACAACAATGTAAGGAGATCATCTTCACTCTTATACTTTGATAGGAGATTATTGCTGAGCCCTGGTGGCGCAGTGATTGAGACTACGGATGCTAAGCGAAAGGTCAGCTGTTGAATCCAACCAGCAGCTCCTTGGACCCCTATGGGGCAGTTCTACTCTGTCCTATATGGTTGCTATGAGTCGAACTTGATGGCAACGGTTTTGGTTTGTTTGTTTTGTTTTATTTTGTCTTGTCTGCTACTTTATAATGTCTTAATTAAAGAATATAGTAAGCCTCATCCTACAGTATGCGGATGGGGAAGGCAAGGATGTCACTGGCTGTTGTGTCAATCATAAAAGAGGGCGGCCTATCCCTTCAGGAGGGAAGTAATGGGCGGGCCTTGGGCTGCCTGTTCGGGGATGGGGTTCTGGGATGGGTGAATTGTGCAGCTGCTCTGCTTGGCTCAGACCTGAGAGTTCAGAATGAAAGCCTCAGGGCACTGAACAGGCAGCAAATGTATTAAGACCACAGTTATCTAATTACACTTCATGTTATCGTAAGTAGAAAATAAGGGGCTTTCTTTAAAATAAAAATCTTCTGATTGATTTCTATCTTTTGCTGTTCTTGATTTTTACTTACTGCGTTATAAAAGAGAAAAGAGCTGTTATTCGATTTAGGGCCTGACAAAGGTTTGGCCAAAAGTTCTTCTAAAATGTTGACTAAGTTGCCATCATCAGCTTCTGACTCATAGGGACCCTATGTATAACAAGAACCAAACACTGCCTGGTCCTGAGTCATCCTCACAATTGTTATGCTTGAGCCCCTTGTTGCAGCCACTGCGTCAATCCATCTCATTGAGGGTCTTCGTCTTCACTGACCCTCTACCAAGTATGATGTCCTTCTTCAGGGACTGGTCTCTCCTGATAACATGTGAAAAGTATGAGACGAAGTCACCAAATTAGGCTTTTTTTTTATTCAAAGTCTCCTTTTATACATGCATTAAAAACCTTCAAAGAGATTAAGGAATTTCATACATTTATTATAGTCGATACAGAATTTTAAACTAAAATTCAAGATGTTATATTTACATATAAAAACAAAATAATGATTTTTTTTTTAATCCATCTAAAGTGGAAACTTTCAACCTGGCCTTCTGAAGGCAGACTGGATTGCTTATTCAAGATCTCACGACATATATGCGTCAAGAAACTATTATCCTTTAAACTTTTTTTTGATTGCCTTGATCATGTCACCGAGAGCGTCCTCAGATGAGGCCCCAATATAAGAAAGCCACAAAAGCCTTTTGAGTAAATGTACCTTTTCCCACGGTTACCATAATCTAGAGTTCACCAATTTATAGAATAAGTCAGAGGAGATCCTAGACCCATTTTTCAGATGAGCAAACTGAGGCACAGATATGTGAGGTTCAAATGAGAATAAATTGGTTGTTTGGCTCTTTGCCCCTGCACCTCCTCTGTGACTCTGAGCCTTGCCCAACCCCATTTGTTTATGGAGAGGCAAGCTTGCCACAAAAAAGAATCATGTTCGTATGAATGTGCCTTATGAAGAAGAGAAAGGGGCGATTGGCCATGAACTGAGTTCGGATGGGGAATCTTTTTACTACTATGAGGTCCCCAGTGGCAGCCGCAGCCTCAGTACCCTCCTCGTTGACATCCACATATGATTTGTGTATGACCTTTGATAAATACAGGTTCTTGGCTGATGACATACCAGAAAGATCAGCTTTGATCGGGTCAAAGATATCTGTCATCCCTAGTGATTTCAACAGAGAATTTAGCTCATACTTGATTTCAAGTTTGAATCGGGGAATATGAACTTCAACTTCTCTTTCCAGCATATTGGAAGAACTGGTCCATTCCTGAAATGTCTTCAGGTTCAGCTGTTTTTCAATCTAGGAGACGAAACATAGATGAGCCCCGGCAAGTCAAACACACAGGTCTCTGCATTAGATGCTGATCCTTTTGATAACTCTCCATGTGAATAGTTCCATTCCACCCCTTTCTTTATCCTACCTAGCTGAAAGAGAAAGCTGGCATTTCACACACCTCCTCTTTTCTATTGGCTACTCCTCCTCTCTATTTCATAATAAAACGGCTGCAGCCAGGGAGAAGGCGTTAGACCCAGACTCCTGTCACCACCACACCTCTTCTCAAGGGCTGTGAAACTCATTTTCCCACAAAACCAGGATGCTAAAAAGGGTGGGTAGCCCACAAAAGCCTGTTACAACTGGATAAGAAATACTGCCTCTGAAATTAAGAGGGCTTATCAGATTTCTGTGGACTGGGAACTCAACCAGCGCTAGAATTCTGTTAACTACAGAAAGATGTTTTCCAAGTGTCAGAGAACCAATATGTGGGTGTGTTTGTAGACTTTCTGCACATGCATGTGTTCATAAATGTGAACAGCTTGCCACTTCTGCTTTCATGTGTCTTTTTCTTCACACAAGAATAACTTGTTCTCCCTAAACACATTGTCTTCAAGGGCAGGGACCGTATATTTCCCTCCCCACTTCCCCTCATAGTCCCTAGGGCAACACTGCTAAGCCCAGGCATGGCTGAATCAGAGACGGACTATACTAAAGGCACTGGAGAGATAGTGTGCATCGCTTTAGCTACCTGTAAGTGGTTTCAGCATCTTACCTGTTCTAGTTTAGCTGTGCCTACTGGAAGCAGAATGATCATGCTGAGTCTGTTGTTGACAAAGGGCAGCTCAAGCACCTGTATCTGCGGTTTCTTTATGGAAGCCAGTTTAAATATGCCAGTTTGACACATCATTTCCACAATCACGCTTTTTCCCTATTAAAAACAAAAAGTTTTAATTACTGGGTACAGCAAAGAAGTGTGTACGTGCACCTATACATAACTGTCTTAGTCATCTAGAAAAAAAAGAAAAAAAATTTTTTTTTTTTTTTTGTGCTGCTATAACAGAAATACCACAGGTGGATGGCTTTAACAAAGAGGAATTTATTCTCTCACAGTCTAGTAGGTTACAAGTCCAGATTCAGGGTGTCAGCTCCAGGGGAAGGCTTTCTCTCTCTCTGTTGGCCTTCTTATCAATCTTCCCCTGGACTACAAGCTTCTCCATGCAGGGACCGTGTCTCCAAAGGACACAATCTGCTCCCGGCACTGCTTTCTTGGTGGTAGGAGGTTCCCCCCTCTCAGCTTGCTTCCCTTTCCTTTTATCTCTTGAGGGATGTGACCTGCATAAGGGTGTTACAATCTCACCCTAAACCTCTTTAACATAAAATTACAATCACAAAATGGAGGACAACCACAGAATACTGGGAATCAGAGCCTAAGCAAGTTAATACACACATTTTTGGTGGGTGGGGGGGGGTACATAATTCAATCCATGACAATAACACGACTATCTGCATTAACACTCTAAAGCCATGGGTAAAATAAACTACTGAGTACATCCTTTATGACTTTCTTCTTACAAAGGTTATCACATTTTATTTTTAAAAAAGTCATGGTTCAAGCCTAAAGAATTCTAATTCCCATAGACTACTTAAACCTATTGCCGTTGAATCAATTCCAACTCATAGCGACACTATAGGACAGAGCAGAGCAGCCGAATAGGGTTTCCAAGGAGCAGCTCGTGGATTTGAACTGCTGGCCTTCTGGTTAGCAGCCATAGCTCACTGTAGCTCTACATAGATCTTAACCACTGTGCCACCAGGGCTCCACAGATAACTTGGGCTTCCCCAAAACAAAGCCAGGATTTCTAGCTAAAATGATTTATGTGGGAAAATGGCATCATAGGATCATTTTCTTTTTTAATCCAGTTAGAGACTCTCTAAAAGAAAAATAATTCACATAGCTTTGTTGTGTTGCTAGAGAAATTAATGGCAGAATATACAGAAAGAATGCATAGATAGTTGAACAGTAAGAAAAAAAAACAGGATATCTCCTCTGCCAGTGAACCCCAATGTCCAAAGGCTCCAGCTAGATACCCTGTGAGTAAAGTTACTGTCACTTCCTAGGGGAAAAATGAAAATTGATAGAGAACATAATTAATGGAGCCAGCAGCAGCACAGTTTCTGCTTAACTAGTAACCTAAAGGTTAGTGGTTCAAACTCACCCAGTTGTGCTGTGGAAGAAAGGCATGGCAAAATGCCTCTGTAAAGATTACAGCCTGTGGGGTGGGAAGTGGATTACAGCCAAGGAAACCCTATGGAGCAGCTCTACTCTGTAACACACGGGGTCACATGAGTCAACATTAACTCAATGGCAACAAGTTTGGATTTTTGGTTTACTGTAACCCTGACCGGCACTTTTGCTAAAACTTTCTAAGTTGTCCTTAAATAAAAAATTTGTCATCAGTCAAAACATAAAATCCTTACCTCACTTAGCTGAAAAGGGGTTTTAATTGTTTTTCTTTCCTGAAATTTATTTTGCCACTGTCCTTTGAAATATATGGCATTCACCAAGACCATTACAGAAGAAGGGTCAATTGTGCCCTTTGCAAAGAGGTTCATGATTTTTCCTTGTATTAAAAAAAGAAGAAGAAAAGATCATTCAATTTGTATTTCAACTTACTGATGATAGAGAGTTGAATAGTCACAGGACACTTGGAGCCATAGCTTTGTTGTTGTTGTTGAAAATACACACAGCAAAACATACATCAATTCAACAGTTTCTACATGTCCAATTCAGTGACACTGATTACATTCTCCAAGTCTTACAACCATTCTCCTCTTCCTTTTCTGAGTTGTTTCTCCCCCATTAACATAAACTCACTGCCCCCTAAGGTTCCTATCTCATCTTTCAGTTGCTTTGTCGTTTTGATTGCATATACAAAACCCAGTGCCTAGATCTTAAAAGACCACAATGAGCAAGGCAGACACTCTTTACTAGTTAAGCTAAACTATTGTTGGGTTTTAAGAAGACTTCAGGGGATAGGTTTGGTTTAAGATTTAAAGATTATCTCAGGGCAATAACTTCAGGGGTTCATCCACCCTCTGTGGCTCCGGAAAGTCCATTGCTTCTGTAAGCCTTGTTGTAAATTTGAAATGCCTGAAGGGCTCCATCTGCTGGCTATAGAGCTTGTCCTTGTCAAATTAAATTTATTTCAAAGAATAGGGAACATGTAGTTATTTCTAATCAGAGGTTGGCAGGACAAATACTTGTTATCTTCAACAAATATTCTATGGAGGGAAAGGAAAAAAAAAAAAGATGGAGGGGAAATCTTTAGATCAAGATACCTAAAAGGACTACTCCTTCAGGCCATTGGATGCAGTTTTAAAAAGTGGTAGTTATTTGTGCCAAAATTATTGGCAAACTAGAAATAGAAGGAAATTTCCTTAATCTGAAAAAGTGTATTCATAAAAACACCTGAGGCAAACTTTATTCTTAATGATGAATTATTAGAAACCTTTTCCCGAAGTTCAGAAACTAGACACAACACAAAGATCCCAATATCACCATTTCTAGCCAAATGAAGATCCTAGTCGAAAAGACAAGGGGGAACAAAAACCAAAAAGTCTAAGAAGGAAGATGAATGTGTGTATAGAAATCTAAAATAATCTAAAGCTAACCTAGAATTGTCGAGTGAATTCTGCAACGTTAGCACGCAAAAGTAAATTATACATTTATATACCAACAAGTAAAGTTTGAAATAGATGTCAGCTAAAATTCAGCAAATGCCTCAAACAATTTATCAAAAGATATACAAGACTCCAACAGAGAGAAATACAAAATGTTACTGAAAGAAATTAAGGAGGGTCTAAAGAAATAGAGGTGAATTTCATAGTCATGGAATGAATTTTTATGAAGATAAATACTGTAAAGATGTCTTTGTTCATCAAATTATTCTATAGATTAAATGTTATTCAAACTAAAATATTCCTCCATTTCCTTAATTGTTGATCTGCCTGTGTCAGGCTCTGGACTTCACCCAGTTTCCCTGTTAGCATTTACTCAAGAAGTTAACCAACACCACACAGAAAAAGGAGACACTTTTGTGGGTGAGTGACTTATCCTTACCATTGGTTTTACTTTCAACCCAAGCATTAATGGTTTTCCTTGTTTCTTCCGGGGCGTGTTCAAAATCAACAGTTTGCAGCTGGGCTTGATACAATTTCTCAGAACAGGTTAAATATTGCTGTAAAAGAGAGGACGATAGCGCAACACAGAGCTAACCAAAACAAAACCAAATTGTTGCTGTTGAGTCAATGCCAACTCACAGCAACCCTCTAAGACATGAACTAAGCAGGATGATATGAAACTTAGAACTATAGTGGGTATGGCAATGGCTGCCTGCTGTTTGGTTTGCCATTTCCCCAAATGGGTTCTTTTATGCCTAAATCCAGTATAGAATAAAAGCAAACCTTCACTAAGAGCAAAACGTGGGCCTCAGGATGATTCAGGGAGGTTCTTGTCCTAGGCTGAACTCAATCTCACCTCAGTTACAGCAGGATCATGTGGCAATTAAAAAGAGGAAGCTGGCTCAACTCCAAGAATCAATGTCACTGAACTGTATAATGTAGAAACTGTTGAATCCATGTATGTTTTGCTGTGTATATTCTCAACAGCAGCAAAATAAGTTTTTTAAAAATTTTTGAAGTTTAAAGAATACATTTTCAAAATCCCTCATTGGTTAGACTCCAACATTGAGAGGCACAGACAAACTGGCTGAGTGAGACTCTTACCATTGGAATGTGGTATTTAATAGAGCTATCATTTAAATCATTAAGTTCTCTCTCTCTCTCACACACACACACGTACACAAACAGGAACCTGGATAGGATCAAATCTCTCTGGTCCCTTAATTATCTCTAAGACTTTTGTCAAGTTGACTTTTTGCTTCCCTATTTACAGTATTAATGGCAATTGTGTACCTGTATGGAGCTCTGGTGGTGCAGTGCTTAAGAGCTACGGTGCTAACCAAAAGGTCGGCAGTTTGAATCCACCAGCCACTCCTTGGAAACCCTACGGAGAAGTTCTACCCTGTTCTACAGTGTCGCTTTGAGTCAGAATTTACTTGACGTCAACGGTATACCTGTATCTCAGAACTATGTAAGGACTGTATGAGATGATTCCTATAAAGTGTTAAGTGCCATGATTGGCACATAAAAAAAAAAAAAAAAAAAAAAAACATAGTAGGCACTTAATAAAATGATATGTTACAGCACTCTTGGGAAATGGCATGCATAGTATTGGAATTTTAGAACTAGGAAGAACTAATCTAAACCTCACATTCTACAGAAAGGGACTAACTTCCCCAAAGTCATATGTCTAATTGGGAATGCAACTCAGGTCTCTTGGCTCCCCGTTCAGTGTGCTTTTCATTACCCCTTGATACTCCAGCATTAAAGACATTTAAAGAATAGATGAGAAATGTATTTCACTTTTCCTCTGGTCCATAAGGGATAATTCTTACCTACTTTGTTTTGTGCTTCATCTCTCACCTTGGTTCAGAGACAACTTTGAGGAGTTTTCAGAAGTGAATTTTTATGTAACATTTCACAACTTTAAATGGGAGTTGGTAAAACTATTTCACTGAAACTCTGAGTCAGCTCAAGTTCATACTCTTAAAGATGAGTACTGTGTGACTCTTCCCACCCTTCATTGATTTTATGGTGTGAAATTCAGAGGGTGCCAAGAAAGCTGTTGGCCTCCATTCCAGACGGGCTTACCTGATGGAATGCCATCATCTTTGTCCCATAAAGTCTGTTGGCAATGCTGAGGGTATAGTTAGAGTTTGGCTGCTTGATTTGAGAGAATAAGGCTCCCAACTCTGAATGAATTCTTCCAGCTTGGCTACACTGAAGCATCAGTAGACAAAAAATGACGCATTAAATTGCTTGAGTTCTTGCCATTGTAGAGTTATTAATAAGGTAAAACAATATCTAGACAGCAAGGTGTTGCCTCTGAATAAAAGGGCAGCAAGTACTAATAAACAAGGATTTGAGTAGTTTCAAAGCATTTTTCTTCTGTAGGCTTTCTCTAGCACAACAGTCTTGTCACTCCATGATTTCTGGTTGCAAACTGTATGTAGACTCATAAACTATTGTAAAAGACACATGCACTTTTTGACCTTAAAGTAATAGCTAGCATAACTCAAACACAGAAGTTGACATAAACAAGGACATCCTAGTGGGGGTATTCGGAGCCCTGGTGGCATAGTGGTTAGGAGCTCAGCTGCTAACCAAAAGGTCCACAGTTCAAATCTACCAGCCTCTCCTTGGAAACCCTATGGGGCAGTTCTACTCTGTCCTATAGGGCTGCTATGAGTTGGAATCGACTCGAAGGCAATGGGTTGGGTTGGGTTGGGTTGGGTTGGGTTGGGTTGGGTTGGGTTGGGTTGGGTTGGGTTTGGTTTGGTTTGGTTTAGTGGGGCATTCAGGGTGATAATCCAAGTTTTCTTGTGCCTTTGTGCATTTCTCTTCTCGGTCACACTCTTTTCAATGTTTCGGCTTAATGAAACTCTGCACAGCTGCATTGAACTGACCTTACACACACACCTGTCCCTCAGTGATCTCAATTCTACTATGCATTCACCTTTGATGAATTTTAAAAGATGGCTGAGAATTCATGGACATTATAGGGTATGCCTATATCTCCTAAAGCAATAGTTGCCAAACTGTAGGCCTTAATCTCCAAATAATAAATTCTGTTTTGGAAAGTAGTGTTCTGTGACTCTATATACATTTGTATACTTTTTTCAATTAATAACAGTCAAACATACAGCTCTTTTCATGTGGGAATTCTATATAATTTTTATGTCAGAAGGAATCCTCCTACTGGAAAGAAATAGGGACTATAGTTCCAAATCTTGTGGGTTGGGAACATCAGACCTTGTTTTCCAGGTATGTAATTGTGTGTCAAATCATCAAAGTCTTATTTCAGTTCCCTTCACTATACTGAAAAAGATCCGATACTGCATAGATGAGGATGGCAGACTCAACATGGTAGCCAAAAAAAGAACAGAAACATTTGAGTAAGGGTGGCAATAAATAAGGTAATGAAATCTGGAGGACTTTATTATTGTTATTATTATCATTATAGTAAACTCTGTAGGCTGTAGTGATTATCAGGAAGATTAAAGGAGGAGACAAGAGGAGACATTGCTAGCTCCCTTAAGGGGCAACCAGAGACTCCACTCAACCCCTGAGCTATTATTTCTTGGGGTTCTTAGGTTAAACACCATTTGACAGCTCAGCTGTGACATTATCATACCTTAGATGAGTCCTTAAACTCTGGATTTAATGATTCTACAACATGATTAAAGTGAAGCACCTAGAAAAAGAAAGAGGGATCAATTGACATCAAAGGCAATATCCAGTCTACAAAGGTTAACAGTTACAAGTATCCGTTTTTCCACTTCAGATAAAGACCAATGCTAATAACTAGCATTGCATAATGTTATGTTCCAAGTCCTGAACTAAGCTTTTACGTGTCGTATATTATATAACCCTCCCAACCACTTTATAAGTAGGTGCTATTACCTTCATTTTATAGTCAGGGAAATTGCGGTCAAGAGAGCTTAAGCGGCTTGTCCCAGGCCATTGTCTGTCAGGCTCCAGGGACTAGGCTCTTATCCACTAGACTCTCCTGTCCCTCTCCAGTTGTTCTCAGGTCATTACCTAGGACAGTGCCCACCTGGGGCCATGTAAGACATTACATGGTTTCCCAGCACAATATCTATTCTAAGTGCAAGAAAATCATGAAAGTACATTGAGACATAGAATAAAGAAGTAAAGGACAAAAATTATAAGATTTGTAAGCATCCTAAGATTTGCTTAGTGACATGTTTCTTGACTTTCTACAGCAATAAAAATATATATAATGGAAATATCACAGGATATCAGTCTATGTAACCTGAAAGCCTTCTTCTGTGAGTCTCAGTTTTCCCATCCATAAAATAGGGTTAGAATCCCTACCTCCCATGCAGAGTTGTTATAAAGTTTAAATGTAATAATGAATATTTACCAAATAAAGAACTTGATAACTTTTAAAATGTCCTATAAATATAAGTCATTAAGTTTTATTATAATTTAACTGCAGAGGACAAGACTAGGGCCACACATGTGTTCTCTATCACATTTCAATCATGAGAGGAGGAACTCCAAAAGCAAACTGCAGAGATTCATTTGTGGTACTACTGACAGCAAGTAAGAGACTATGTAATTGCATTATTTAAACCATTATCCATTTTTAAGAAATACGATTTGCTCAAATGTATTTTATCTTCCACAAGATGGCCATTTCCATAGTATAAAAATGCAAGTGATTTCACTGACCCATAAGGAGAGAATGAAAGACGTCTAGGCTATGGAGAAATCTTTGGAGCCCTGGTGGAGCAGTGGTTAAGCACTGGGCTGCTAACTGAAAGGTCTGCAGCTGGTCACTCTGTGGAAGAAAGATGTGGCAATCTGCTCCCATAAAGATAACAGCCTTGGAAACCTTATGGGGCAGTTCTACTCTGTCTTATAGGGTCACTATGAGTCGGAATCAAATCAACAGCGATGAGTTTTTTTTGGTTTGCGGAAATCTTTGCTGCATTCCGTACCTTTTCCATTTGCTCTGCACTGTTTCTTCTGGCACCAAGGAGAATCATACTCAGGGCATAAAGCAGACTCAGAGGGGAAAAGAAAATGTTTTCTCCTACGTTGTTACTATTCAGCTCTTTGAACACATCAAGGCAAAATTCAACATTTGTTGTGCTGAGGGAACCCATTGTGTATGCCGAGCCCTGCCTGAGAATAGAAGGAAAAACAATGTTAGACTATCACTTGAAGATACAAATAATATCTCAAGTTCAGTTATTACATTTTATGAATTGAAGTGTCTGAGCACACCGCTTCATGGAAAATCACATACCCTTATCAGAATTTCTGAGAAATGAGTGAATGCTGGAGGGGAGAATTCACAGTAGCTTTGGATTCTAATGAATAGAAGATTTATTATTCCTTTCAACAAATGGTTCACAGCTGTCTCACTATGATTTGTGTACATTTAAAAATGAACCGTAATTGTTCTAGAAAAACAGAGCAGAAAGGATTGGATCTTTGTGCTCTTAATTTCCATACTTTAAAGCACTCCTCATCCAGGAATTTTTGTAGAAAAGTTCCTGAAATGCACAAGCTTAGCTAGACCAGATATTTTCCCACTAGACTACTCACCTTCACAGCCTTGCAGAAAACAGCTCCATACCTGTCATTCTTGCACAAACAAGTTGAACATCAATAAAGCAAATTTGTGCAAAACTATCTGCACATTTTTATCTCCTTCATGGGACCTCAGTCCCTGTACCTGTTCATAAAAGTAAGGCAATACCAGCAAGTGGGTCCTACCATGGGAACACTGATTGTTCAGTGGTAGAATTCTCAGCTTCCATGTCAGAGACCTGGGTTTGATTCCCAGACAACACAACTTAAGCTCAGCTGCCACCTGTCCGTCAGTGGTGGCCTGTGTGTTGCTATGATGCTGAACAGGTTTCAGCAGAGCTTTCAGACTAAGATAGACTAGGAAAAAAGACTTGGTGACATACTTCTAAAAATAAGTCACTGAAAACCATATCCTCAAACGGTCATGGGGATGGCACAAGACCAGGCAGCATTTCATTCTGTTGTGTGTGGGGTCACCATGAGTTGGGTGCCTATTCAATGGCAGCTAATAAAACAAAAAAGTCCTACCATAACAAGATGATCAAAGCCCTCAACCCTGGGCACAAGTCATAATGTCAGTGAAAGTGGACAAATGGAAGAAAAAATCCTAAGGAAGAAGAGATGTTGGAATATGTGTTAATTTAGGGCATTAGCATGAAGGAGGAGTTTATTCCATGCAGTCCTACAAGCATATGTTGATCACCACTGGTTGTAGGGTGCTGTAGATACAAAAAGTGATCAAGCTTGGTCTCTGCCTTCAGGGAGTTTTTGTTCTCCAATAATCTCCGCTACCACGGAACATGTTCTTCCTTTAAATCCTAGGTCCCTCTTCTCTCTTGGTTCATTTTTTACCTCATTGGTCCCATCTTCCTTCTAAGTCTCTTCTGCAGGATCTTTCTCACAGTCCCAACCCCTGTACATCATAATAGAGTCTTGGGTGGTGCAGATCGTTATCATACTCAGCTGTTAACTGAAAGGTTGGAGGTTCCAGTCCACCCAGAGGTGCCTTAAAAGAAAAGCCTGGTAATTTACTTCTGAAAAATCAGTCATTGAAAACCCTGTGGAGGACAGTTCCACTCTGACACACATGGAGACGCCATGAGTCAGAATTGACATGATGGCAATTGGCTTGGGTTATACATCGTAATACATGAGGATTCAGACTTTAGCCTCTTCTTTATTTACACTTATACCAAAGGGATCCTATCCAAATCTATGCATTAAATGTCACTGATATGCTTTCAGTTCCTGAATTTATATCATCCCTGAATTCCAGACTCACATATCCAACTGCCTACTCAACACCTCCACTTGAACGTCTAATACGTATCTCAAACTGAACACGTCCAAGAACAAACTCTTGCTTTCCTAATCCCTCTTTCCAGGTTGCTCCTCCCACAACTTTCCTCATCTCCATAAATAGTAATCCTATTTTTCCATTTATTCAGGCTAAAAACCCTGGGATCATCCTTAGATACTCTCACATTCACATCATATTCAATCTATCAAAAAATTCTGTTTTCTCTGTTTTCAAAAATATTCACAATCCTTCCCTTTCTTGTCCCACCATTTACCACCATGGTCAGAGCTATCATCATTCTTCTCCTGGATTATTAAAATAGTCACCTAACTCCTCTTCCTACCTCTGTCTTTACTCTCCTCCATTAGAGTGATATTTCTTTAAATATCAGTCAGTTATGTACTCATCTGCTCAAAAACTCAAGTGGCTTCTGTCACTCTCCGGGTAGAAGCCAAGGTCCTTACCATGACTAACAAGGTCTTCCATGGTCTGGCCCTGCTACCTCTCAGATCTCATCTCCTGCTACTCTCACACCAGCTTATTCTGTTTTAGCCACATCAACTCCTTGTGTTCCTTTAGCATGCCAAGCACATTCCACCTGAGGGTCTTTGCTCTTGCTATACCTTCTTCTGGAACATTTTTCCCAAAGATATTCAAATGGCTCACTCTAGCAGTTCATTATCTCTGTCCAAACATCTCATTAATAAGGCTTTCCCTGACCTTTCTATTTGAAATATTAGCTCCCATTCCTTCAGGCACCCTCTAACCCATTACTGGAGTTTATTTTCTGTCATAGCACATATCATCATAACATCACCTGATATACTATACAGATATGTATTATCTGATCCTCCTCCCTGCTGGAATGCAACACCCATGAGGGCAAGGATTTTGTTTTTTGAGGTAAAACAAATTTTATTTTATTGCACTCTGCTTATTATCTTACAAGGATAACATCTTACCAGGAAAAAAAAAAAGGAAAATTTTGTCCAATACATAATGCATTAATAGTACTAATCTGATAGTCCTTCACAATTAGCTCTTATAGCTCTTCAAGCATTTAGTTCATGGTATCATGTACTTTTATCAAGTACTGTAAGTTCATGTTTTTTCCCAAAATTCTCAGGGATGTGTAATTAAAATTAATTCAAGAACGTTGGTATTTGGCATGTTTATTTGCAAGACAGAGTTTTAACTATCATTAAGTTAGCACTTTAGGTGATGTAGTGGTTAAATGCTACAGCTCTGCTAACCAAAATGTCGGCAGTTTGATTCCATCAGGTGGTCCTTGGAAACTCTATGGGGCAGTTCTACTCTGTCCTATAGGGTAGGTATGAGTCAGAATTGACTCAACAGCAATGGGTTTTTGGTTTTTAAAGGTAACACTGGAGGTTTCTACTTTCCCCACTGATTATCCAAAATTCTGCCATTCTAACTCTTAGCATAGTTCTTTCACCACAGAATCTCCTAGTTGATCTGATATCCAACTGAGTTTATGCAGTAATCTTTATTTACAATTCCCTCTGTATCTTGGTAACTGTGCTTACATGTATACAGGTTTGCGTGGATGAATGTACAGATTTTGGTTCATTCCTTATGAGCAGAGAAAATTCACTTTTGAAATTATCAGTGTCTTGCACAATTACCCAGCAATTAACACATATTAGAGAAATCAAATTCTAAATATTTTACAATTTTTAGTCGAATTAATATCACTCGGTCAGTTTCCAGGAAGAGGAGCTCATGAAAGACAGAAGTCCCAAGGGACACAGAAAGCTATAAAAGATACATGGACCCCAGAGAATGCCCCACTCAGAGGATGAGGGAAAGCTGTAAGTGTCCTAGAAGTAGAAGAATTGCAAGTTGAGCCCCTAAAGGGGAAATAATTGCAGAAACTTCCCTTGAGTAGATTCTTTATGTCTGCTCTTAGGGTGAGAAAAATATCTTCCAAGAATGAGAAATATGTCATCTGGAAGTTGTCATGGGAGAAAGGGAGAAGAAAAATATCCAAGATTGTAGCCCTTCTAGGCTAAGAAGGGAGATTTCCACAAAAGAGGAACTGTGGGAAGGAGGGGAATATGTCTTAGCAAGGAGTATCGATATTAAACAATTGCAAGGGCACAGAGGTCTGGGTCTGTCCTTCTTGGGGAAATACATCTCCAAGGGTAGCGAAGACACTGGGTCCTTACAAACTGGAACACAGTCTGGGTAGATTCTCACCCATTTTGCAGGAATCCACTGTTATGACAACCTTACAAGGGCTCCTTGTACCTACCTCCCTTCTCCTCCCCTAAATCAGAGCTATCCTTTTACTCAGACTCTCTGCCCTTCAAACTTTTTTAAAATTTCACATATGCTCATTTCCTAAGAATTTTAGAAAGCTCACCCCATCACACAAACATGCCTGTAAGAGACTACACATGTTACATAACAGACTAATTTTAAAGCCAAGAGAGGAAACCGAGACCCAGGAAACTAAATGAATTCTTCCCAACACGTAAAGTTATTAAGAAGGCCAATCCTTCTAAGGTGCAAAAAGGTGCTTCATGGCACAGATGTCACAGCCATATTTTACTAGTTATTTTGACTAAGGATTATTAGTGAACAACTAAACAGCATCAACATGGTTCCCTTTGGCTAAACAAATCAGAGGTTTGAAATTAAGTCAGACTGCATCAAGGACTTTAATATGCATGCTATCCCTGACATACCCATTCCCATCAAGTCAATTGTGACACACAGTGACCCTATAGGACAGAGTAGAACTGTCCCATAGGGTTCCCAAGGAGCAGCTGGTGGATTTGACCTGCCACTCTTTTGCTTAGCAGCCGAGCTCTTTACCACTACACGCCACTGCGTTTATCAGGGTATCTGAGCAAGCCACACTCAATTACATTGTAAGCAAACCCTTCATTTGGCTAAATACACACCCATACAAACACTGTATTTTACTGCTCTTATCTTCTCCCCTTTGACAGCAAACACAGCTGAGATAATAAAGCTTCCAGCACAGAAATATTTCTCTTTACCTTTTTCTTCCCAGTGATGAAGTGGACAGACAGTTGGCCAGATGAGATTGGAGCCGTGTCCCCCAAGAGGAACTATAAAGCCTTCGCTTTTTGCCCCTCCCTTTCCACTGTGTCCTTGGTGACTCAGCTCTCCACCTGCTGGGTGGCAAGCACAGCCCTGAGAAGGATGTCTCCGGAAAGGCCACCCCAGAACTGCTTTACACCTCTACACTCAGGATGGTCAGTGCTTTCTGTGGCAGTGCCCAGCTCTTCACGTCCTCCCACCTAGCTCCTGTCAGAAGATTTACAAGCCTAACTTCAGTTCAAGAAAACAAGCATCAAAAGAGAATAGCGGTGGCACATCAAGTTGGCAGTGCCCTCTTCAAAATTCCAGCGATTGCATATGCCTGTGTGGATGGCACAAAACTACTCAGCAGGAAATATTCCAGCTGTGACAGACACTTCCTGCCCTGAGGCACATTCATCCCAAAGTCTCCTGGGCTCTCCCACATGGAGCCTGTGTTTTTATGTGGAGCTACAGCAGTCTGCCAGCAGGTAAATCCTGCCCCAGAAAAAGAACACAAGAGTTAGCTCAAGCAGCAGTGATACTGCGGTTTCAGTTTAAAAGCTTGGTAGGAGCAACAGGGCACCTCTACCTAAAGTGAGTTCAGGAGCCGAGGTATGATTCAAGAGTGTGGATGAAAGAATATAAACTAGTGGGAGGGGCAAGAATTGGAGACAAAAAAATCTGTGAGGTGTGCAGTAGTCGGAGCAGCTCTCAGAGGCCAGGCCATCTGCCCTCAGGCCAATCTTGTCCACATGACAGCCCCACCTCCCCAAGTAGATACCACTGCCCAACCTTGGACAATAATGACAACTGCACCACTCTGGTGATATGAGAACATCCTTTATGGCCTGTGATTTTCTCTTCATGGGAAGGGTGCAATGCATGCTCTCCTAAACAAAATGAAATCATTCTAAAAGACACTGGAATTGGAAAAGGTAGGTTGAAAATGATGGCCCTGATACCCACTCTGCCCTCAAAACTCTCCTAAAAATAGTCCAATACAACCAACCACACAGAACTGAAATGAATCCTAAATATTTTCAGTCTTTCTCTGCTCAGAGCAAGAATGTTTTCCAAAATGAGCCAACTCTAGACAGAGGCCTGGGAGCCTCATACCTACCAGTAGGGTTGATCAGCCACTTCTTTACCTTGTTTCCATCTCCCTTGAGCCCCCCCCACCCCCACCAAAAAAAAAAAAAAAGGATTGAATGTCTTATCTTTCTTCCTATCTGAGAATTAGACTAAATAGAGAAAAGACTCTTTACATGGTTGGCCTAGATTGTGCTCCTGCTATTTTCTCTATTAGAGGTAAATACTGATACAGTACTCCATTCCTTATTTTTCCTTCCATTAGAAGGACATCCGTTAGCCTAAAACTCTTGGCCTCTCTTTACTCTCTGACTCACTTCTTCCATAGTATCTTAGCCTGGATTCCCTGAATCAGAGTCATGGACAAAGTCTTACACGCAAGTCACTTATTTGGGAAGTGATCCCAGGTAATAGAAGTAGGAAAAAGAGGAGATTGGAACAGAGAAGGGGGGACAGCTAACACAAAGATTGTTATCAAGTTGGCCACTGGTACCGGATCCCACAAACCTTCAGAGGAACCGTATAAAACATTTCAAAACTGTCCAACTAGAGGAAAAATGGGAAGCATTTATGTACTGGTTTTCATTTCCATTGGTCAAGGATGGCCCTATGGCTGTTAAATCAGGTAGCACCTACATGAGTCTCAAGAGTGCACATCCCACAGCAAAGCATCAGTAATCTTTGGAGCTGGAAGCAAGATGTGAAGGGAGGTGCCATCAAATTGCAATCACACAGAGTTATTTAAAGACTGTGCAGAACTGATAGCCTCAGCAGTAGCTAGATTAAGTAGGAAGGGTACCAGAATGGGAAGTGGTACACAAGAAGTGTCCAACAGATTTAATCCTTTAGGTAGCGTATCAGTGGGTTTGAGAGAGAAGTTGTGGGAGGCAGCTGTCCAAAGGAAGTGCACATTCTGATGTATTTCTCCTACCCTGAGTATTCTTGAGACAGAGCCCCATGTTGAGAGGCCAGTATCCCTGTGGCTAGGTTGTACATACATCTAATTCTGAGGGTCAGAATGAGAAAACCCATGCTGGTTCATGCCTAACCTTTTCGCCTGTGAACAGGGACCATGCTTTTTGCTAAATGCCTGACATTTAGTAAGCACTCAATAACCAACTGATAAATCATTTTCTTTTTACTGAGAAGAAGGGAGTTGAGGTTAGGATGAGGCAAGAGATAAAGGTTTAGAATAACCAATTTGGGAGATTGGGAGAGAGGCTGATCAGTAACACACAAAAGACTCCCTCAATGAGTATCCAGTTGAAGCTGGAACCACACACTAGGAGTGATATAAAGTGAAAACGAAATGCCAACAAGTGCATTTTGCTGTGATTTGCAAAGTTCCCATCTCCCAGGCTTCCCAAATCCTTGGAATTTAGCCCCACAACCAACCTCCATTTTTTTGTAAAAGTTTTTCAGTTTTATGACAGGATATTTTTAAAAAGACAGAACTTTTTCAATGAGACACTGTAACTCTTATTCTCCTAATACATGAAGCAACCCTTTCAAAAGAAGCCATGTCATGTGAAGCTCAAAAACAGAAAACAGCACCCAGAGCATCTTCTATTGAGCCGGACTAGCTCTGGACAAAGACCCAGGTATGCACAAAATGGAAAGAGTATGAAGCCTATGATCACAGCCTTGTGGGCCCAAGAAAAAGCAATCAACAATGCCACTGTTTTATTGATTTTCCAGGAGGAACAAAGAGCCTTTCAACTATAATGAGCAACTCTAAATACCAGAAGGATGAACCTTTTCCTTGTTACTTTTCCCTATACACTTGGAAAATTTTCCTCAGGAGTCAAGAGAAATCCACTGTTTGAAACAGAAATTAAGAGAGAAGCTGCAATTTTAAAATCCTGTAAAGTTCATCAAAAGACACTATTGAGAAGCAAGGCAAGCTACAGACTAGGAAAAGATATCCAAAATGCATACACTGTATTTTTTTGCAAATAGCATGCCCACATAAATAAGACGCAAAAACGATGAAATTATGGGAAAGTGATGGCGTAACATGTCCATGCATATACCGCACGTCTCGTGACATTTCCAGAAGTGAATTGCAGTCTCATTCACCCTTATTTAATAGTCTGAAAATGTTACTTTTGATCATACTTTTATAATAAAGGCATTAGCCATGGTCAAGAAGTCATGGATCAAGTTTGGTAGTGCCCAAGTACTCGGAAAAGAAACAATTGAAACCGTGTGTTTGTTTATATTTAATTTCAGTTGATAAGTATATCCCTGTTGCTTTTGAGTCACCAATTGGAACTTTGAACCAACTGTTCATAAATTACATGCTATCATTTGGAAACATAAATAAAGCCAAGCCCGCACTGGCATAAATGGCATTGAGTAGCCATCAGCAGGGATCTCAATTCAATCTACATTGACATAATTATCACAGTTATCTTCCAACTCTGGCTTTTAATTGGAGAAGTATAAAAGCAAAACTGATGCATGAATGCTCTTGGCTCAACAGCTGACCGGGAAAATCTTATCGGATCATCTAAATGTTAGGTCTGCTTATTTCATAGCCTAATTATGTCTTTTAGCAACAATGTCTTTGATCAATGATCATAAGTCACATTAGTTATATGCTTGGGAATATACAAAAAAAACTCTTGCTTCTTGTATACCTCACATTTGAAATTTCCCGTCTCTTTACCAGAACCGGAGCCCTGGTAGTACAAGTAGTTAAGAGCTATGGCTGCTAATCGAAAGATCGGCTGTTCGAATCCACCAGCCAATCCTTGGAAACCCCATGGGGGCAGTTGTACTCTGCCCTAAAGGGTCATTATAAGTTAGAATTGGCTTGATGGCAACAAGTTTGGTTTTCTCCATTCGTGAATGGAAAAAGGGGAACAAGGAGCTGGAGAAGATGAATGGCAAAACTGTGCACATCGTGGGGCCAAAGGGAAATGGCCTGAGTTGGAGAGAGACTTGAGAGAGTGTATTATTTCTCAAAGGGAACAAAATCAAGCTGTCTCTATTGCTGCAATTCAGATCAAAGCAAAAAAAAAAAAAAAAACTTCTGGTAAATGAAAGAGGAATCCCAATTTCAAGGTAGGTTTCACCTGAGTTTCTAAATTTATGAAAAGAAATGGCCTTTCCATGAGAATGAGAATTTCAGATGACTGGGAGCAAAAGCTGGTCAACTTTGGCAAATTCATCTTCAAAGAAATCTCTGAACTCAGTGTCTCTGCAATGGATTTCCAGGCACCAGGACTGTAGCTGCTTCAGGTATGAAAACTGTAGCCATTGCAACCAATGGGCACCAGAGGGCTTGCTTCACGGTAGTCCTTGGTTGCACTATGAGTGGGGTGAAATTCAAGCCAATGGTGATTTTCAAGAAAGTTACCATGTCCCGTGAAAACCTGCCCACCAGTGTGGTTGTTCATTGTAATAAGAAGGGATGAATGGGCTGTGATGTCATGAAAGTATGCGTAGATAAACGTTACAGGGCCACATGGAGGGGGGGGAGATTCTTTTCGAAGAAGTCTTTATTAATTTTCAACACTATGGCTGCTTACAAAGAAAAAATAATTCAAAATTATATTAACTAGTGCCTGTATAGCAGTCATACCTGGTGGCCTTATCTTTAAGGTGCAGCCACAGGGTGTAGTGGTAAATCACCCTTTCAAGACCTTCATGAGAAGAGAGTGGGAAGAATGGATGCAGCCTGGGATTCATGAGTTCACAACATCAGGACACCTGAAGCAGATGAAATTTACAGAAGTCTGCAAGTGAGTGGCTTCTGCTTGGGGGAAAATAACCCCCAAAATGATTCGCAACAGCTTCAGAAAAGCTGGGATTGTGTACCAGCAGAATACCAATGATGAAGATGAAGATGCCAAGGCAGTGACGATGATGACATCATTTCAGAAGTCACAAAAGGGTGTATGCAGGCAGCTCTGAGATATTTCAATGATGATAGTGACAAAGGATCAGAATTTGAAGGTTTCTGGAAGTTTAATGACGATGCCAAAGAATGAATAAACTAAATTAAGATGAAAACATAATCTGTTCTGATGACTTTTTTTTTATTAACTTTTATTGAGCTTCAAGTGAACGTTTACAAATCAAGTCAGTCTGTCACATATAAGTTTACATACATCTTACTCCGTACTCCCACTTGCTCTCCCCCTAATGAGTCAGCCCTTCCAGTCTCTCCTTTCGTGACAATTTTGCCAGCTTCCCACTCTCTCTATCCTCCCATCCCCCCTCCAGACAGGAGATGCCAACACAATCGCAAGTGTCCACCTGATATAATTAGCTCACTCTTCATGTTCTGATGACTTTTATTTGTTGATTTCAAAAACTTTGATTATAAAAAACTATGTTTCAGTTTCAGTTGCTAGTGATCAATGCATCAAATCTATTCTTGAGATGGTCTCTAAATTCAGATGGGATATACTCAAGGTCATATTTTGGCTCTCATGGACTTGCTCTGATTTTCTTCAGTTTCAGCTTGAACTTGCATATGAGCAATTGATGGTGTGTTCCACAGTCGGCCCCTGGCCTTGTTCTGACTGATGACATTGAGCTTTTCCATCCTCTTTTTCCACAGATGTACTCAATTTAATTTCTGTGTGTTCCATCTGGAGAGGTCCATGTGTATAATAGTCACTGTTTACATTGGTGAAAGAAGGTATTTGCAATGAAGAAGTCGTTGGTCTTGCAAAATTCTATCATTCATTCTCCAACCTTGTTTCTATCACCAAGGCCATATTTTCCAACTACTGGTCCTTCTTCTCTGTTTCCAGCTTTTGCATTCCAATCGCCAGTAATTATCAATGCATCTTGATTGCATGTTCAATCAATTTCAGACTGCAGCAGCTGATAAAAATCTTCAATTTCTGCATCTTTGGCACTAGTGGTTGGTGCATAAATTTGAATAATAGTCGTATTAACTGGTCTTCCTTGTAGGCATGTGGATATTATCCTATCACTGACAGCATTGTACTTCAGGATAGATCTTGAAACATTTCTTTTGACGATGAATGCAACACCATTCCTCTTCGAGTTGTCATTCCCAGCATAGCAGACTATATGATTGTCCGATACCAGTCCATTTCAGCTCACTAATGCTTAGGATATTGATGTTTATACATTCCATTTCATTTTTGACGATTTCCAATTTTCCTAGATTCAAGCTTCATACATCCCAGGTTCTGATTATTAATGGATGTTTGCAGCTGTTTCTTCTCATTTTGAGTCGGGCCACATCAGCAAATGAAGATCCCGAAAGCTTTACTCCATCCATGTCATTAAGGCCGACTCTGCTTTGAGGAGGCAGCTCTTCCCCTGTCATCTTTTGAGTGCCTTCCAACCTGGCGGGTTCATCTTCCAGCATTATATCAGACAATGCCCCACTGCTATTCATAAAGTTTTCACTGGCTAATGTTTTTCAGAAGTAGAGTGCCGGATTCTTCTTCCTAGTCTCTCTTAGTCTGGAACCTCAGCTGAAACCTGTCCTCCATGGTGACCCTGCTGGTATCTGAATACTGGTAGCATAGCTTCCAGCATCAGAGCAATATACAAGCCCCCACAGTACGACAAACTGACAGACACGTGGAATGACATCAAGGACATCATCCATGAATAAAGCAAGAGGTTATTGAAAAGGCAGGAAAGACAGAAAAGAACAAGATGGATGTCAGAGGAGACTCTGAAACTTGCTCTTGAGTGTTCAGCAGCTAAAGCAAAAGGAAGAATTGATGAAGTAAACGAACTGAATAGAAGATTTCAAGGGGCATCTTGAGAAGACAAAGTAAAGTATTATAATGACATGTGCAAAGAGCTGGAGATGGAAAACCAAAAGGGAACAACATGCTCTGTGCTTCTCAAGCTGAAACAACTGAAGAAAAAATTCAAGCCTCAAGTTGCAATAGTGAAGGACTCCATGGGGAAAATATTAAACGACACAGGAAGCATCAAAAGAAGATGGAAAGAATACACACAATCATTATACCAAAAAGAATTAGTCAATATTCAACCATTTCAGGAGGTGGCATATGATCAAGAACCGATGGTACTGAAGGAAGAAGTCCAAGCTGCTCTGAAGGCATTGGCAAAAAACAAGGCTCCAGGAATTGATGGAATATCAATTGAGATGTTTCAACAAACACATGCAGCGCTGGAGGTGCTCACTCGTCTATGCCAAGAAATATGGAAGACACCTTCCTGGCCAACTGACTGGAAGAAACCCATATTTATGCCTATTCCCAAGAAAGGTGATCCAACAGAATGTGGAAATTATAGAAAGATATCATTAATATCACACACAACCAAAATTTTGCTGAAGATCATTCAAAAACGGCTGCAGCAGTATATTGACAGAGAACTGCCAGAAATTCAGGCCAGTTTCAGGAGAGAACGTGGAACCAGGGATATCATTGCTGATGTCAGATGGATCCTGGCTGAAAGCAGAGAATACCAGAAGGACGTTTACCTGTGTTTTTTTGACTATGCAAAGGCATTCGACTGTGTGGATCATAACAAACTATGGATAACACTGTGAAGAATGGGAATTCCAGAACACTTAATTGTGCTCGTGAGGAACCTTTACATAGATCAAGAGGCAGTTGTTCAGACAGAACAAGGGGATACTAATTGGTTTAAAGTCAGGAAAGGTGAGCGTCAGGGTTGTATTCTTTCACCATACCTATTCAATCTGTATGCTGAGCAAATAATCTGAGAAGCTGGACTATATGAAGAAGAACGGGGCATCAGGATTGGAGGAAGATTCATTAACAACCTGCGTTATGCAGATGACACAACCTTGCTTGCTGAAAGTGAAGAGTACTTAAAGCACTTACTAATGAAGATCAAAGACCACAGCCTTCAGTATGGATTACTCCTCAACATAAAGAAAACAAAAATCCTCACACCTGGACCAATGAGCAACATCATGATAAATGGAGAAAAAATTGAAGTTGTCAAGGATTTCATTTTACTTGGATCCACAATCAACAGCCATGGAAGCAGCAGTCAAGAAATCAAAAGACGCATTGCATTGGGCAAATCTGCTGCAAAGGACCTCTTTAAAGTGTTGAAGAGCAAAGATGTCACCCTGAAGACTAAGGTGTGCCTGACCGAAGCCATGGTATTTTCAATCGCATCATATGCATGTGAAAGCTGGGCAATGAATAAGGAAGACCGAAGAAGAGTTGATGCCTTTGAATTGTGGTGTTGGTGAAGAATATTGAATATACCGTGGACTGCCAAAAGAATGAACAAAGCTGTCTTGGAGGAAGTGTGGCCAGAATGCTCCTTAGAGGCAAGGATGGGGAGGCTGCATCTTACATACTTTGGACATGTTGTCAGGAGGGATCAGTTCCTGGAGAAGGACATCATGTTTGGCAGAGTACAGAGTCAGCGGAAAAGAGGAAGACCCTCAACGAGGTAGATTGACACAGTGGCTGCAACAATGAGCTCAAGCATAACAACGATTGTAAGGATGGCGCAGGACCAAGCAATGCTTCGTTCTGTTGTGCATAGGGTCGCTATGAGTCGGAACCGACTCGACGGCACCTAACAACAACAACAACAACAACGTGTTTCAGTTTAAGATTAACTAAACAATAAAATATAAACATCTTGTTCTTGTAAGTTTAGGCCTAGGAACATTTCTTACTTACTAATTTCTAGCTCTTTATTCATTCATACTCTTGGTTTCAACATGGCATTCTGTGCAAAATCATAGAGCCACTTAGGAGGACCGTGTGGCAGCTTCTTACAAAGCTAAATGCAGTCTTAACTATACAATCCAGCAGTTGGCTCTGGGTATTTACTCAAATTAATTGAAAACTTATATCCACACAAAAACCCACACATGAACGTTTATAGCAGCTTTTTTCATAACTCCCCAAAACTGGAAGAACCCAGGATGTCCTTCATACTATGGCACATCGATATAATAGAGTATTATTCAGTGATAAAAAAAAATGAGGTCTCAAAACAGAAAAAGACATGGAGGAATCTTAAATGTATATTGGTAAGTGAAAGAAATCCAGCCTAAAAAGGCAACATACTATAGAATTCCAAATATATAATATCCTAAAAAATGTGTGTCATAAGAAAGTCAAACTCGGGGCAGGGGGGTGGGGGCCAAGATGGCAGAGTAATCAGATTCTTCCAGTGAACCCTCTTACAACAAAGATTAAAAAAAAAAAAACAACTCAAGCAAGCATATTTATGACAAGCTAGGAGCCCTGAACATCAAAGGTAAAATTAGAAAATGGACTGAGTGGCAGGGGGATGAGGAGATAGTTCAGAAGCAGAAAGGAGTTGCTGGACCTGAATTGGCGGGAACCCTCAAGCTGCAGTGGGCTGGTGGTAGCATTCAGTCACAGTTTCCTCAGGGAGAAACAGCCAGCCGCACAGCCTACTCACACCTCTGGAACCAGAGAAGAACGGTTCTCTCGGCAAAAGTTAAGCAATTGTGTATATTTACCATGCCCCCAGCCCCGAAGCTGGCTTCAGTGGCTGTCGATTTCTCTGGGCCTGAGATAGGGGCTGCTGCATGGCCTGAGCCATTCTCCCAGCCTTAGAGGAGGGATAAATTCACAACTGGGGAAAAGATAATCTGCAAACTCCACTAACCTGGGGAGCTCAGGACAGAAGCATCCACGCATAAAAGGTCCATGGACTTTCAATACCTTGCCCCCCTGCATGGACCTCTGCAGGCCTATTTCAGGAGAACAGGCCCTTGTTGGCAGATTGCAACAGTTTCAGCTTTGCAGTGGAGAGGTGGGTGTTTGTTGTTTGACACCACTTTGCCTATTAAACAGGGCCCTCGCCTACCCACATTAGGGGCCTAAGGACTTGTGGCTCCACTTACATCACCCAACCACCCACAACAGGGGTCTGAGGATAACTGGTATGTCCCAGTCCTTACAATCAAAACCATTGGGTGCCCAAAGTCCAACTGCAGAACCCACACTCCTGTGCACTCTAGGGAAATGGGACATGCTTTCCTCACAGACACTCAGGGGATGGTTGTCGGCACCCTGCCTTGTTCAGAGCATGACCCCCTGCTGCAGCCAGACACCGGCACCTACACCAATCACCCCTGCCCCTCTAAGACTGTAGAACAGAGCCTGTACCACACACTTGATGACCAACTATCTGGACACCTGAGCCGAATACATACAAGAAAAGTGAATGGACTCCTAGGCTCACATACCTGATAACACATTTACCCACCTGGTGACAGGACGTTAGAGCTTCGAAACCAAAAATAATCAAGTTAGCTCACTCAAGCAACCTATCTGGGCATATCAAAACAAAACAAAGCCTGAAGCTATGATACAGTAAGCAGCAAACATAAAATAAACTAATACAATAACTTATAGGTGGCTCAGAGACAACAGTCAATATCAAATCACATAAAGAAGCAGACCATGATCACTTCAACAAGCTCTCAAAAGGAAGAATCAAGGGATATTCTGAATGAAAGTGCCTTCCTGGAATTATCAGATGCAGAATACAAAAGATTAATATACAGAACTCTTCAAGACATCAGGAACGAGATCAGGTAGAAGATCGGGCAATACACAGAACAAGCCAAGGAACACACAGATAAAGCAGTTGAAGAAATTAAAAAGGTTATTCAAGAACATAATGAAAAATTTAATAAGCAGCAAGAATCCCCAGAGAGGCAGCAAGGAGAAATCCAGAAGATTAACAATAAAATTACAGAATTAGACAACTCGGTAGAAAGTCAGAGGAGCAGAATTGAGCAAGTGGAAGGCAGAATTGCTGAGATTGAAGAAAAAGCACTTGGCACCAATATATTTGAAGAAAAATCAGGTAAAAGAATTTTAAAAAATGAAGAAACCTTAAGAATCAAGTGGGACTCTGTCAAGAGAAATAACCTATGAGTGATTGGAGTACCAGAACAGGGAGGGATAACAGAAAATACAGAGAGAATTGTTGAAGATTTTTTGGCAGAAAACTTCCCTGGTATCATGAAAGATGAGAAGATATCAATCCAAGATGCTCATCCATCTCCATGTAAGGTAGATTCTAAAAGAAAGTCCCCAAGACATATTATAAGAAACTTGCCAAAACCAAAGATAAAGAGAGAATTTTAAGAGCAGCTAGGGATCAACAGAAAGTCACCTACAAAGGAAAGCCAATAAGAATAAGCTCTGACTACTTGGCAGAAACCACGCAGGTAAGAAGGCAATGGGATGACTTATATAAAGCATTGAAGGAAAAAAAATTACGAGCCAAGAATCACACTTCCAGCAAAACTGTCTCTCAAATATGAGGAAATTAGGACATTTCCAGATAAACAGTAGTTTAGGGAATTCATAAAAACCAAACCAAAACTACAAGAAATACTAAAGGGAGTTCTCTGGTTAGAAAATCAATGACATATCAACCCAAGACTAGAACACTGGACAGAGAAATCAGATGTCAGCCCAGATAGGGAAATCACAAAAATAAATCAAGATAAAAAACACTAAAAACAGGCAAATAGTGATGTCATTATGTAAAAGAAGGCAACAATAAATACCATAAAGAGGAACTAAGAAATGTAGCCATAGATTCTTCATGTGGAGAGGAAGAGAAGACAATATAAAGAAATAAAAGTTAGGTTTAAACATAGAAAAATAGGGGTAAATATTAAGGTAACCACAGAGGAGACTAACAATCCTACTCAACAAAATAAAATACAAGAAACAAATAGAGACTCAGCAGAAAAAAAAAAACAATAACAACAAACAAGAGGAAAAGACAGTATATAAAGACAAACTACTCAGCACAAAAAATTAAGTGGGAAAAAGAAACTGTCAACAACACACAAAAAAAGACATCAAAATGATAGCACTAAACACATAAAAAACGTATGCATAATTACTCTGAATGTAAATGGACTAAATGCACCAATAAAGAGACAGAGAGAGGCAGAATGGATTAAAAAAAAAAAAAGCTCCATCTACATGCCGCTTACAAGAAACACACCTTAGACTTAGAGACACGAACAAACTAAAACTCAAAATATGGAAAAAAATATACCAAGCAAACAACAATCAAAAAAGAGCAGGAGTGGCAAGATTAATTTCTGACAAAATAGACTATAAAGTTAAATCCACCACAGAAGTTAAGGAAGGACACTATATAATGATTAAAGGGACAATATACCAGGAGGATATAACCATATTAAATATTTATGCACCCAATGACGGGGCTGCAGGATACATAAAACAAACTCGAACAGCATTGAAGAGTGAGAAAGACAGCACCACAATTATAGTAGGAGACTTCAACACACCACTTTCGGTGAAGGACAAAACATCCAGAAAGAAGCTCAATAAAGACACAGAAGACCTAAATGCCACAATCAACCAATTTTACCCCACAGACATATACAGAATGCTCCACCCAAAAGCAGTCAAGTATACTTTCTTTTCCAGTGCACATGGAACGTTCTCTAGAATAGACCACATATTAGGTCATAAAGCAAGCCTTAGCAGAATCCAAAACATCAAAACATTACAAAGCATTCTCTCTGACCGTAAGGCCATAAAAGTAGAAATTACTAACAGAAAAAGCAGGGAAAAGAAATCAAACACTTGGAAACTGAACAACACCCTGCTCAAAAACGACTGGATTATATAAGACATTAAGAATGGAATAAAGAAATTCATAGAATCCAATGAGAATGAAAACACTTCCTATCAGAACCTTTAGGACACAGCAAAAGCAGTGCTCAGAGGTCAATTTATATCAATAAATGCACATATACAAAAAGGAAAAAGGGCAAAAATCAAAGAATTATTCCTACAACTTGAACAAATAGAGAGCAACAAAAGAAACCCTCAGGCACCAGAAGAAAGTAAGTAATAAAAATCAGAACAGAATTAAATGAAATGGAGAACAGAAAAACATTTGAAAGAGTTGACAAGACCAAAAGCTGGTTCTTTGAAAAAACTGACAAATTTGATAAACTATTAGCCAAACCAACAAAAGAAAAACAGGAGTGGAAGCAAATAACCCAAATAAGAGATGAGATGGGTGATATTACAACAGGCCCAACTGAAATTAAAAGAATCATATCAGATTACTACGAAAAACTGTACTCTAACAAATTTGAAAACCTAGAAGAAATGGACAAATTCCTAGAAACACACTACCTGCCTAAACTAACACAAACAGAGGTAGAATAAGAAAATAAATCCATAACAAAAGAAAAGATTGAAAAGGTAATTTAAAAAACGCCAGAAAAAAAAAAAAAAGCCCTGGCCGGACAGCGTCACTGCGGAGTTCTACCAAACTTTCAGAAAAGAGTTAACACCACTACTGCTGAAGATATTTCAGAGCATAGGTAAAGACACCACAAAAAAAAGATAATTATAGACTTATGTCCCCATGAACTTAGATGCAAAAATCCTCAACAAAATTCTAGCCAATAGATTTCAACAACATATCAAAAAAATTATTCAACATTGCCAAGTGGGATTCATACCAGATATGCAGAGATGGTTCAACATTAGAAAAACAATTAATATAATCATATGATCTTATCAATTCATGCAGAAAAGGCATTTGACAAAGTTCAACACTCATTCATGGTAAAAACTCTCACCAAAATAGAAATAGAAGGAAAATTCCTCAACATAATAAGGGGCATTTATACAAAGCCAACAGCCAACATCATCCTAAGTGGAGAGGGTCTGAAAGCATTCCCCTTGGGATCGGGAACCAGACAGGGATGCCCTTTATCACCACTTTTATTCAACATTGTCCTGGAAGTCCTAGCCAGAGCAATTAGGCTAGATAAAGAAATAGAGCGCATCCAGACTGGTGAAGAAGAATTAAAAGTTTTTCTGTTTGCAGATGATATGATCTTATACACAGAAAACCCTAAAGAATCCTCAAGAAAACTACTGAAACTAATAAAAGAGTTCAGCAGAGTATCAGGATACAAGATAAACATACAAAAATCAGCTGGATTCCTCTACACCAAGAAAAAGAACATAGAAGAGGAAATCACCAAATCAATACCATTTACAGTAGCCCCTAAGAAGATAAAATACATAGGAATAAATCTTACCAGAGACATAAAAGACCTATACAAAGAAAATTACAAGACACTCCTGCAAGAAATCAAAAGAGATCTGCATAAGTGGAAAAACATAATGGATAGGAAGACTTCACACTGTAAAAATGTCTATTCTACCAAAAGCTGTTTATAGATGCAATGCAAAAAAATGGAACAAGACCCATACCTCACACCAGGCACAAAAACTAAGTCAAATGGATCAAAGACCTAAACACAAATCTAAAACAATAAAGATCATGGAAGAAAAAAATAGGGACAACACAAGGAGCCCTAATACATGGTATAAACAGCATACAAAACATTACTAACAATGCAGAAGAGAAACTAGATAACTGGGAGCTTCTAAAAATCAAACACCTATGTCCATCCAAAGACTTCACTGAAAGACTGAAAAGATAACCTACAGTGTGGGAAAAAGTTTTTAGCTATGACATCTCTGATCAGTGTCTGATCTCTAAAATCTGCATGATACCACAAAAACTTAACTACAAAAAGACAAATGACCCAATTAAAAAATGGGCAAATGATATGAATGGGCACTTCACTAAAGAAGACATTCAGGTAGATAACAGATACATGAGGAAATGCTCACGATCATTAGCCATTAGAGAAATGCAAATCAAAGCTACAATGAGATTCCATCTCACTCCGACAAGGCCAGTATTAATCTAAAAAAACACAAAATAATAAATGTTGGAGAGGCTGTGGAGAGACTGGAACACTTACACACTGCTGGTGGGAATATAAAATGGTACAACTACTTTGGAAATTGGCTTGGTGCTTCCTTAAAAAGCTAGAAATAGAACTACCACGTGATCCAGCAATCCCACTCCTTGGAATATACCCTAGAGAAATAAGAGCCTTTACACGAACAGATATATGCACACCCATGTTTATTGCAGCACTGTTTACAAGAGCAAAAAGATGGAAGCAACCAAGGTGTCCATCAACGGATGAATGGGTAAATTGTGATATCTTCACACAATGGAATACTACGCATCCACAAAGAACAATGATGAATCCGTGAAAATTTTCATAACATGGAGGAACCTGGAAGGCATTATGCTGAGTGAAATTAGTCAGTTGCAAAAGGACAAATACTGTATGAGACCACTATTATAAGAACTCAAAAAACAGTTTAAACAAAGAAGAAAATATTCTTTGATGGTTCCGAGAGTAGGAAGGGAGAGGGGGAAAGGGGTTTTCACTAACTGGGTAGCAGATAAGAAGTATTTTATGTGAAGGGAAAGACAAAACACAATACAGGAGAAGTCAGCACAACTGGGCTAAACCAAAAGCAAAGAAGTTTCCTGAATAAACTGAACGCTTCGAAGGCCAGCATAGCAGGGGTGGGGGTTTGCGGATCATGGTTCCAGGCGATGTCTAGGTCAATTGGCATAATAAAATCTATTAAGAAAACATTCTGCATCCCAATTTGGAGAGTGGCGTCTGGGGTTTTAAACGCTAGTAAGCGGCCATCTAAGATGCATCAATTGGTCTCAATCCACCTGGACCAGAAGGGAATGAAGAATACCAAGGACACAGGTAATTATGAGCCCAAGAGATAGAAATGGCCACATAAACCAGAGACTACATCAGCCTGAGACCAGAAGAACTAGATGGTGCCTGCCCTGACAGGGAACACAACAGAGAACCCCTGAGGGAGCAGAAGAGCAGTGGGATGCAGACCTCAAATTCTCATAAAGAGACCAGACTTAATGGTCTGACTGAGACTAGAAGGACCCCGGAGGTCGTGGTCCCCAGACCTTCTGTTAGCCCAGGACAGGAACCATTCCCAAAACCAACTCTTCAGACAGGGATTGGACTGGATGATGGGATAGAAAATGATACTGGTGAGGAGTGAGCTTCTTGGATCAAGTAGACACATAAGACTATGTGGGCAGCTCCTGTCTGGAGTGGAGATGAGAGGGCAGACGGGGTCAGAAGGTGGCCAAATGGACATGAAAATAGCGAGTAGAGGGAAGGAGTGTGCTATGTCATTACAGGGAGAGCAACTAGGAGTATATAGCAAGGTGTATATAAGTTTTTGTATGAAAGACTGACTTTGTTTGTAAACTTTCACTTAAAGCACAATAAAAATTTTTTTAAAGTCAATCTCCATTTTTTGATGCCTCAGCAACCCTTTTACTTCAGCCTCTGCTTTACATGACTTATTTCAAAATAGCAAACCTGCTTTCCTTCCTAATCAGCTCTCTCACCAATTGCCGTCGAGTAGTGTCCGAATCGTACCAACCCTGTAGACCTTATAGAACAGAGTAGAACCGCCCCATAGGGTTTACAAGGCTGTAATCTTTAGGGATGCAGACTGCCACATCTTTCTCCCACCTTACAGCTATTGGGTTCCAACTGCCAGCCTGTCAGTTAGCAGCCAGTTGCTTTAACCACTGTGCCATCACTGCTCCTCTAATCAGCTCACACCCCCCATGCAAATATCCTGGATAACAGCTGAGAGGCAGTTCTCCCTTTCTTCACCCATAGCGCACCTGTCAAGGCAGATAAGGACCCCCTGCCTTTTGCTATCTCATGCCCCTAGACCCCACAGTTTTCACCAATTTCATCAAATTAGCCAATAGTTCCTAAACAGTGGAAAAAAAAAAAAGGGTACTCCACCCTCAAGCCCTGTTAAAGACTGGAGCCCAGGTTCTCTCAAGTTTTCTCTGACTCTACCATTCATGGCATCCATGTGAGCACTGTGTGGCCCTCGAGTGCGTTCCCTTTCAGGACCTGTGAGTAACAGTCATTTCCTCATTTGGGTTGTTGAATGTTGAAGTACAGCTTTGTATGAAAACAAACCATTCATCCACGAAGGTGATCCCCCTCTGGGTGGCTGAGTGTTTCCTCCTGCCGTGGGCTTTCATTTACCTATTCACGTTTATCTAATATCAACACAAGGCAAAACTATAGAGACAATGCGAAGTCCCTGGGTGGCACAAATGGTTAAACACACGACTACTAACGGAAAGGTTGGCAGTAAGAATCCATCCAGAAGTGCCTCAGAAGACAAGCCTGGCAATCTGCCTCTGAAACATTACAGCCTTGAAACCCTATTGTGATGTTCACGGTTGTGTGTCAACTTGGCTGGGCTATGATTCTCAGTGGTTCGGCATTTATGTGATGATGTAATTTAGCAGTTATGTAATGATGTAGTTATCTTGCGTTTTGTGATATAATGTAATCATCCCCATGATGTGATCTAATGTGATCAGCCAATCTGTTGTATGGGGAGTTTCCTCAAGGGTGTGGCCTGAATCCCATATATATGGACATTCTGGCAAAGCTCACTGGCTTTTGCTGACTCTGAATCCTGCATCTAGCTCATCGTCATCTGAGCTCCAGTTCTTGGGACCTCAACCAGCAGCCAGTCATATTGCCTGCCAGTTTTAAGATTAAGCAGCCACTGCAGCTTTTGAGTCAGGAGAAGCCTCCGCCTGACCCATAAACTTCAGACTTGCCAGCCTCTACAACCACATGAGCCATTTCCTCCAGATAAATCTCTCTCTCTCTCTCTGTATTTCTCTCTCTCCATATGTTTATATACACTTCACTGGTTTTGCTTCTGTAGGGAGCCCAGCCCAGCCTAAGACATTTGGTACTGAGAGTGGTGTTCTAGAGAAACAAATTGTAACAGTTTTCTAAATTTCTAAATTGTAACAGTTTCTAAATTTAGAAACAGTTTCTAAATTCTCAAGCCTGATTAGTCTTAAAAATCTTGATGACCCGGCTTCCAGTAGTAAAAAGAGCACTGCTAATCCATGGCATGAGGTGGCATAGAAATATGCAAAATATCACCACCTGTAAAAATGACATGGGAGTAGCGTCTGACCTTTTCTAACTTCACAAGGGGAATGGGGAATCAAGATCAACAGCCCAAGGCTGATTCCTATGAGGTGAAGTTCAGATATGCCTCCTTTCTCCTCCATCTTTACAAGTTCTGACATCAACCATCCCTCCCACAGCACTGTCTACTTCTCTGCTGGGTTTGATAATTTATTGCAGTGGCCACTTAGAACACACAGACAATACTCATGATTATGGGGTTTTTTACGGAAGTAACAGGTTACAATTCAGGTTCAAGAACACTCAGGATATAGTTCTTCCATCAGGACAGCTTCTTCCCAGCTGTGCTCGAACGCATACACCTCCCTGGCCCTCAGCCTCTGCCCAAAGGCACTCAGTTTTCTCCATCCCTGGGTCGGGAAACCCACTACACCATCTCCTGCTGCTGGGCCTCTGCTACTGGGTCCCTGCTGTCACTTCTCTGCCACTGCTTCTCACAGTCTTCTGGGTTACAGCTCGCTCTCTGTCTCCAGGGTCCAGGAGCTTATCAGTGCAAGGATCCTAGGTTCAAAAGTCATGCAGGCTCCTGACTGTTCTTCCTTGGTGGGGGTTGAATCCTCTCTTTCCTTCCTCTGGGATGGCTCATTTCAAGCCCAGTAGGATGACAAAACTGACCAATCCTTTTGTAGGCCACAATTACCCTATTACACAGTCCTGCCCAATCACATGGGTGGGAGTTACAAGACCATGGCTAGAAAGGCTGCACAAAAGTGATCCATTATATCACACCACCAATAGATCAAGTATTTATGGGAAGTGAGGTGCTGGGTAATCTCACGTTTGATACTTTTCCACAGTTTTGTCAGAATGAGAAGTATAGTGAAGCTGGTTGGTTGGTTTTACTTTCACTAGACAAAGTGGTGAATGAAAGAGAATAGCTCAGGCCTTCAGAGTCACAGCTCAAGTGCCACATAAATGACCTCAAAGTTGCACTTGTACACTGAAAGAAAAACCTTATTTCTTGTAGTAACACAACTGATATTGCCACAAACCAAACCCGTAGTCTTATTATAAGAATGGCTGAATTATGCCAATTGAATTCTCAACTTCAAGTGGTGTCTAAAGTTAAAGTTAGGGCATTGATTGGGAAGAAATAGGATTTTGAAACTTGAGATGGGAAGATATGGCCAGATAATCAGGTGGTCGAGGACACCGAGTCTCTAAATTCTGTTGACTCACTCCTCCCAACAGAACCAGCACTCTCACTCCGGTCTGAAGAGACTACTCCATCTTATACAAATTAATACATCTCCTGATACCTGGTATGTAACTATTGATGTGGTCAATCTCTTTTTCTCAATTCTAGTTTCAAAGGAACACCAGAAGCAGTTTGCCTTCAGCTAGCAAGGCTAGCAATACACCTTCAGTGTCCTACCTCAAAGCTATATCAGCTCTCCAGCTCTACGTCATAATTGAGACATCAGGGAACTTGATCACCTTTCCCTTCTGTAAAATGTCACACTAGATCTTTACATTGATGACATTATGCTGATTGGATCTAGTAAGGAAGAATTATCAATGACTCTCTTTTTTACTAAACTTATTGGTAAAACATTTGTGTGCAAGAGGGTGGGAAATTAATCTGACAAATATTCAGGTGCCTTCCACCTCCATGGCCTGAAGACATAAATAATTTTCATGAGGAAATAGCCCAAATGCCCATGGTCTCTACTCATGTTACCTGCCCTTTCCCTGTCTGCACCTATGGCCTCATCAGAAGTTCCTTATGATCAGTTGACTGAGGAAGAGAAAACTCATGCCTGGTTTACAGATGGTTCTGTGTGATATGCAAGCACGGTTCAAAAGTGGACAGCAGAAGCACAACACCCCCTTTCTATGGCCTCCCTGAAGGACAGTGGTAAAGGAAATCCTCCAAAGGGGCAGAACTTTGAGCAGTGCACCTGGTTGTTCACTTTTCTTGGAAGGAGAAATGACCAAATTTTGTGATTGTATACTGATTCATGGTCTATGGGCAATGGTTTGGCTGGATAGTCAGAGATTAGGAAGGAACACGACTGGAAAATTGGGAACAAGGAGGAATGGGGAAGAGGTATGTCAATAAACCTCTTTGAATGGGCCAAAGAAGTGAAATATTTATGCCTCATGTGAATTCTCACCACAGGGTGAACTTGGCTGAGTAGGATTTTAACAGTCAAGTGGAAAGGATGATGCATTCTGTGGAAACCAGTCATCCTTCTTCCCCAGCCACTCTTGTCATTGTCCAATGGCTCATGAACAAAGTGACCACAGTTGCAAGGATGGAGGTTATCCATGGGATCAGCAACATGGACTTCTACTCACTGAGGCTTACTTGGCCACAGCCACTGTTAAGTGCCCAGTCTGTCAGCAGCAGAAACCAAAACTGAGTCCCCAATATGGCACCATTCCTCAAGGAGATCAGCCAGCAAGCTAGTGGCAGGTTGATTACATTGGACCACTTGCAAAGGGCAATGTTTTGATCTTATCGGAATAGGCACTTACTCTGGATATAGATTTGCCTTCCCTAAATGCAATATTTCTGCCCAAACTACCACCTGTGGATTTACAGAATGCCTTGTCCACCATCATGGTATCCCACACAGCATCAGCTCAGATCAAGGGACTCACGTCACAGCAAATAAAGTGTGCCAATTGGCCCATGCTCATGGAATTCACTGGTCTTATCATGTTCCCCATCATTCTGAAGCAGCTGGGTTAATAGAACAATGTAATGGCCTCCTAAAGACATATTTACAGTGCCAGATTGGTGGCAAGGCCTTGCACGGTTGGGGCAATGTTCTCCAGGAGGCTGCATATGCTCTAAACCAGTATCCAATATATGGTGCTGTTTCTCCCATAGCCAGGATTCCTGGGTTCAGGAATCAAGAGGTAGAAATGGGAGTGGCACTACTCAGTATTACCCCTAGTGATGCACTCACAAAATTTTTGCCTCCTGTCCCTGCACCCTTATGCTCCGCAAGTCCAGAGCTCTTAGTTCCAAAGGGAGGAATGCTCCCACCAGAAGACACATCACTGATTCCATTGGACTGGAAGTTAAGAATGCAATCCATCCTTTGGATACTCAGGCCAAGAAGAGAGTTACTGTATTGGCTAGTGTGATTGATCCTGATGACCTAGGGGAAATCAGATCGATATTACATAACAGAGGTAAAGAGGGCATGTCTATGTTATGGATTGAATTATGTCCCCCCAAAATGTGTATCAACTTGGCTAGGCCATGATTCCCAGTGTTGTATGGTTGTCTACCATTTCGTGATCAGATATGATTTTCCTATGTGTTGTAAATTCTAGCTCTATGATGTTAATGAGACAGGAGTAAAGAAGTTATGCTAATGAGGCAGGACTCAATCTACAGGATTAAGTTGTATCTTGAGTCAATCGCTTTTGAGATATAAAAGACAGAATTGAGCAGAGAGGAGAGGGACCTCATATCACCAAGACAGTAATGCAAGGAGCAGAGTGTGTCCTTTAGACCTGGGGTCCCTGCACTAAGAACCTCCTAGACCAGGGGCATGTTGATGATAGGACCTTCCCCCAGAACCGACAGAGAGTGAAAGCCTTCCCCTAGAGCTGGTGCCCTGAATTTGGACTTCTAGTCTCCTAAACTGTGAGAGAATAAATTTCTGTTTGTTAAAGCTGTCCGCCTGTGGTATTTCTGTTATAGCAGCACTAGATAACTAAGGTAGTCTGGAATACAGGAGATCCCTTAGGACACCTATTAGTATTACCATGTCCTCTGATTAAAGCCAGTGGAAAACTAAAGCAACCCAATTCCAACGTGATGACTAATGGCTCAGACCCTTCAGGAATGAAGGTTTGGGTCACCCCATCAGGCAAAGAACCACAACCAGTTGAGGTGCTCGCTGATGGCAAAAGAATACAAAATGACAGTGGAAGAAGGTAGCTCTAAATACACGTTACGACCACGTGACCAGTTGCAGAAATGAGGACGGTAATTGTTATGAGCAATCCTTCCTTGTATGTGTGCATCAAATACTTTTTGTTTTCTTCTCTTATAAAATATAAGATGTAAATGGAGCTAGTGCTTTTTTGGTTGTATGCATGTTAGTTGTATCATGTTAGGTGCACATATGACTTTGTAATTGTCTTTATTTAAAGATTGTGTATACTTCAAGAAGATGTGTGCCAAGATGACAAGGGGTGGACGGTGATGGTTAAGGTGGTGTGTCAGCTTGGCTGAGCTCTGATTCTCAGTGGTTTGGCAGTTATGTAATGATGTAGCTATCCTCCATATTGTGATATAATGTAATCACCTCTATGATGTGATCAGCCTATCGGTCGTAAGGGGAATTTCCTCAGGGTGTATCCTGTATCCAATATATATAGATGTTCTGGCAAAACTTTCTGGCTTTTGCTCACTCTGGATCCTGCATCCTGCTTGTCATCACCAGACCTCAAGTTCTTTGGATTTGTGCCAGCTGCCAGCTGTATTGCCTGCCGATCTTGGAATTCATTGGCCCCTGCAGCTCTTGAGTCAGGAGGAGCCTCCAGCCTGACACCTGACCCATGGACTTGGGACTTGCCAGCCTGTACAACTGAGTGAGCCATTTTCTTGAGATAAATCTCTCTCTCTCTCTTTCTATCTCTCTCTCCCTATATATATATATGTGTGTGTGTGTGTGTGTGTGTGTGTACCTATATTTACATACATTTCACTAGCTTTGCTTCTCTAGAGAACCCTGCCTAAGACACTTACAAAGCAGTTCTACTCTGCACACATGGGGTTGCCATGAGTCACAATTCACTCAACAGCAACTAACAACAACATAGAGATAGTAAGAAGATCAGTGATTGTCAAGGATTTAAGGGAGAAGGGGGAGGAATGAACTGATGGAGCACAGGGCATTTTTAGGGCATTGAAACTATTCTGTATGATACATTAATGGTGGACACACGATATTATGAATTTGTCAAAACCATATGACTGTACAACACAAAGAGTGAACCCTAATGTAAACTAGAGACTTTAGATAATAATACCAACCAAAAAAAAACACCAGTTGCTGTTGAGTTGACCCTGACTCATGGCGGCCCCGTGTGTATCACAGAATAAAATATAAAATGGTGATCGATAGGGTTTTTGATGACTGATTTTTTGGAAGTAGATCATCAGGCCTTTCTTCTGAGGTGCCTCTGGGAGGACTCAAACCTTCGATCTTTTGGTTACAGCTGAGCACATTAACCACGCATCACCCAGGGACTCTCTTAGTAAATAATAATGTGTTAATATCGGTTCATCCATTATAACAAATGTACCGCACTAATACAAGGTGTAAATCTTCCTTCCGTAGCTGCCTCCTCTCTGCTGCTAGTTACTCTCTATCCTAGGCAACACTTCTTTCGCAGGCTCTGAAGCTTCTGTTGCAGCCCTGGTAGTGCAGTGGTTAAGAGCTTAGCTGCTAACAGAAAGGTTGGCAATTTGCACCCTCCAGCTGCTCCACAGAAGAAAGATGTAGCAGTCTGCTTCCTTAATGATTACAGCCTCAGAAACCCTATGGAGCAGTTCTACTCTGTTCTTTAGGGTCACTATGAGTGAGAATCATCTTGATGGTAATGAGTTTTGTTTTTGTTTAAGTTTCCGTCTTGGGACTATCAACCTCTCAATCGGTTAGTTGCCTTTTTGCGTATATTTTGGCTAGAGCAGTGAGAGATTAGGTCTGAAATTAAACGGTACACTCACGGTGCTGAAACTAGGAATCTCTGGTGCTGCCTGAGGAACCCGCATCAAACGCTCAGGCCCTGCGTTTTAGAGCATACTTGCTGCTTGACTTACTAGTGCTACCCTTGTCCCTGGGTTTCTCAATCTTGAAACACCACCACCCCTCCACCCTAGCCTGGCACCACCCACTCCATTCCCATGCCTCTTAAAGATTACATTCACAGTGTTTGTATTAATGGGATGAGGAGGCAAATTTCAGCTTCTCAAAGGCTTACCCAGAGCATACACACAGGTTGACAGTTACTCTGCATCAGCATTGTTGTTTTTACTTTGTCAGTCTGTGTACTGAGTAATGCTGAGAGCAGGAAACAGTGAATATTATGTGTTGTTATTATCTGAGGCTTATGTATACAATAGAGTCTTATTGAAAGACTTCAAAACCTGCCACTCTTCTAGGACTAGAATCCAAGAGGGAGAGAGTCTCGAGCAGGGAGGGAAAAGAGGTTCTTTTTGTGGGAGATGGAAGGGTATTTAAATCATGGAATAAATGAAGAGCCACACAGCAATTCAATTAATGTCCTTTTTCTTGGGGAGATAAATATAAGATTTTTGGAGAGATAAATATAAGATATTCAATATATTCATTGGTAAAATCAAAAAAAGATAAAGAAGAGTACTTCATTTAATTAGTATAAACCAAAATAAATACATAAATAAATAAAGTCAAATCAGTTACCATCAAGTCAGCTCTGACTCATGGTCACCCCATGTGTGTCAGAGTAGAACTATGCTCCATAGGGTTTTCAATGCTGATTTTTCAGAAGTAGATTGCCAGGCATTTCTTCCACGATGTTTCTGGGTAGACTCAAACTGCCAACCTTTTGTTTAGCAGCTGAGCACATTAACTGTTTGCACCACTCAGGGAACCCTAACAAATATAAAGATACTAAAAATGTCTATAGTATACCAGAAAAAGGGCAATGTGCTAGCAAACATTCAATACATAGAGGCTTTCAGACTAGGCTTTGAATGAAGGGCTAATTCACAGCACTCTTGGGAAAACAGAAAGAGGAGGTAGAAGGAGAAGTAGTTCTACTAAGGGGAAAAAAATTGTACCAAGAACATTCCACAAAGCGTGTAACGAAAATATCCTTACACAGACTGTTCTCAGAAACAACTGATAAGAAGAAAGAATTGCTTACAAGATGACAGTGGTTTTAGTCATTGAACTTCGTGTATAATAGCTCTGCTGTTTCTTTAGACTGGTGGAGCACTTTGCACTTTCGCTTCCTGCTGCCCAACTCGGGTTGTCTAGTCCCTCAATAAAATTCATTCTCTTTCTACTCCAACAGAGTACAAGACTTCTTTGACAACAAGAAGGGCAGTGGTAGCTAGAAGACAACATGGAGGTATGGAAACTGAGGGGTAGAAAAGGTGGAGAGGGACAAACACAGAAGCAGAGAAGATGTGAGAGGCAAAGGAAATGAGACAAGTGGCTCCAGGAAGATTTTTAGGGGTGGAGACTATGCTCCTCATTGTCCTCAGATTGAGACCTGGTAATTGGTCGACCTGGAAAAATCCCCCTTCCTCATTATCTTCAGCTGCAAATCAGACAGTTGGATCAAATGATTTCCTGGAGTCCCTTCCCTGTCCTGATCTTCTCAGCATTTCCATCTCTGAAGTCTGATGCTGGCAGTGGCCTTAGCTAGCAGACCAACTAAAAATCTTACACTGCTTCTTGTTTTGCTAAATGTTTATATTGCTTGTAATTTTTCCCCATTAAGTATATTCTATGATTTAATCTGTGCTTGCCGTTTGTTTTACTTCTAAGGTCCTGTTTAGTCCCAAGAGTCTATGATTCTGGAACCAAGGATGATCAGGTGACCTGCTTCTCAGACGTTACAGTAGCAGCCTGAAGCTGCTAGGAAATGAGATACTTGCTATTAACCAAGCAAGAGAGTCTACACAGCGTTGAATTCTGAGATTCTGTGAACCTCTCAGATACGAATGTCAGAAGATGGGCTTGTTGCCTAACCAGCCGCTTCACAGGGAAGAGGCAAGCTAGAGTTTTCTCTTCCAATTACACAGCACAATAACAGGCATGAGGTGACAGCACTTTGAGTTCATGTTTGCTCTGCTTATTAAAAAACAAAAGCTTGCAGAATCACATTTGGAGCTTGGTCCTGAAGGCCAAATAGTGCAAAGAGGGCTAAGGTTTTGTGATTTACTGTATTTAAACAAAGGTCCCAAATCTCCTGGGCCGCTTCAAGAAAATCAGCCTTGATCTCTTGCATGGAGCCTAATAAGATTCGATGCTTAGCCTCTTAAATTACTCATTCACATTATTCAATGTATATTTATTGAAGGATATTTTCTGGGGTTTTTATTATCAAATAAGTGGCTGAGCAACTTGTGGGTAGAATCTGTCTCGTTTTACTCTTTATCTTTTACTTTAAAATTTTATCAGAACCTAGGACAATACTGGCACAGGGTAAGTATTTAAAACATGCTGGGTTCATTAGAGATGAACGAAGAAATAGTTATTGAACAAACGATCAAATTATGATTTTGGTGCAAGCACAAGTTCTGTTCCAGATTGGTCTCTATAGTCTGTCTTCCCCAAACCTAGGTTGCCTCAACTTCAGGGAGAACTTTCTGGAAGAATCCTGGCCCATCACTCTTACTTAGCTAAATGTAAAAGAGATGGACTTCAGCTTATAGGTATGGGAGATGGAAGGCATCCCAAAGTTCATTTAAGCCAAACTCAGAAGAGAAAATGGAAGCTTAGAATTAACACATTCGTTAGGAGCTAAGCTAGGACTGGAACCAGCCAGTATTCAGTCTCCACATTGGCTACCAGATCTCTTTACCTTGTGGGCATCTGACTCCTCTTTTCTTTTAACTGCTGCATATGTCCAGCCAAGCAAGCCCTGAATGACATTCTGCTGGGGCAGGGCGGGGGCTTCCTTACTACCATTCTCATTTAAATACATCAGCAAATAAAATAATAGACTACCTCCAGAGCCCTGGTGGCAAAGTAGTTAAGAGCTATAGCTGTTAACCAAAAGGTCAGCAGTTCAAATCTACCAGCTGCTCCTGGAAACCCCATGGGGCAGTTCTACTAAGGGTCACTATAAGTCAGAATCAACTTGACGGCATCAGGTTTCGTTGTTTTGTTTTATTGTTGTGTATTTGACTTTTTTTTTTAAGTGAAGGGGAGACTTCCAGTCCAAACAAGGTGGTGTGGACTTATTTCTCCCTGCTTCTCCCTAATAAATATAAATATGTAAATAATATAAGAGACAAGCAAGAGAGTATTCAGAAAGGTGGTAAGAAAAATGTGACCCCAGGACTGGAGGAACAACACACACATCTGTGTACCCCCATCCAACAGAAGAAGGAACCCAGACCTGGTGTTTCCTAACCCCCAACCTAGCAATAGAAAGTGGCCCAGGTAAACTCATTCCTATCTAGGATTAAATAGCAGTCCCTGAACCACATCAGGTGAGCCACCAGCATGGGGCTTAATTGGGAGCTGAGCAGGCAATAAATATCAAGGGGAAGTGCTCTCCTCCCCTTCGAGAGACACTTCGTGTCATACAGCAAATGTTCTTTGTCCCTGTGGACCACAAACTACCTTCCCCACCTAGAGGCACCAAGTGACCCTGCCTAGGAAATCTCCTTTCTCCGCTCAGGTGCACCAGCAGAGACCAGTGGGAGCCCCAGTGGCAACAGATCTCAAGCAAATCAAAATAGCACTGCAAACACTCCGAGAATTAAATTGCGTTTGGAACTACAGACCACAAAAGTAGACCAGGGCCTTCTTGCTACATTTAAACAGACTGATTGCCTGCTCCAATGAAGATTTAGATAAGACGCAGAGTCTCCTAACATAATAGCCAAAATGTCCTATCAAAATACAATTTTTTTTTAAAAAATCACATATCGTACTAAGGACCAGGAAAATCACAATTTGAAGGAGAAAAGATGATGAACTGATCAGATGAATCAGATGCTGGCATTATCTGACAAGGGTGTTAAAGCAGCCAGCATACAAAAATCTCAGCAAGCAATGACAGATTCTCTCCAAACAAATGAAAAGGTAGAAATGTTCAGCAAATAAGTATGTCATACAAAAAAAAACAGACGGAAATTATAGAATTGAAAAATAGGTTAGCCAAAATTAAACACTTGCTAAGTAGGCTGAATAGTAGAGACCAACCTTGGTGTAAATCTAACAACTTATACAAAAATTAACTCCAAGTGGAGCATTGACTCAAATGAAAAATTTAAGACGATAAGACCTTTTAGAAAGAAAAAAGAAAAAAAATCTTTAAGATCTAGGGCCAGGCAAAGAAGTCTTAGACTTTACACCAGAAGTGTGATACATAAAAGGAAAAATGGATACATTGGACCTCATCAAAATAAAAAAGTTTTGTCCTGTGAAACTCTGAAGAAAAAAAAAAAAAAAAAGCCCCAGCTCAATAAACCTCAACAGTTATTAATCTTATTCTACCTACAGAACCATCATGCACATGGGGAGAATAGGGCTGCAGCAATAATGGACTTAACGATGGCGTGCAAAGAACACCCACCTTCTTTTCACTATCTTTTTACAGGCCTTTGACTCTGGCGTCCAGCCCAGAAGTCTGAAGCCAGTGCACTAAATGGCATGGCGAGGTGACAGACAAATGTCTGATCCTGGCAGCTTCAATGATTTTCTTTTTCTACTTCATTTTTAGAGTGTCTGCAAAATTAGAAATCTGTTACTCTAAATGGCCCCCTCTTTGTTTCCATTGTTCTTCTCGTGGCTAGTATGTTAACTTAGGGAAATAAATCAGCTGTTCACTAACATTAACCAACAGGAAAAATCTGACATTGGCTGCAAGGGGGCACGGGAGGTAACAGTGAGGACTCCTGCCAAGTCAAAGTCTTTATGGAAAGGCAGTAGATTGCCTTCTCTGCATTTTGCCCCGACAGCTCCTCAGTATCTCTTTGAACTTGGAATTAGAGCTATTTTCCTGGTTATACAGAATAATTACTAGGGACATTAGTAGGATGGACAGGCCATTTCAGAACTTAAAAAATAGCAAATATAAGTGCTGTTTGGTTCTCAAAGTGTACCTTAAAGACTATTCAACAACTAAGGGTAGAAAGGCTCCTTGGAGGGGGTCTTGGGGAGGGGGCAGAGCTGCGGGAATGTGAGGAAGTTGAAATGTAAACTTTATTCTCCTTGGTATTGGCAAGAGAACCACAGAGCATTCCCTATGAGCCACATTCTATAACACGACTGCTGCTGGTTACAGATCTACAATTTTTTCTGCAGCTGAAAAAGGAAGTACAGTAATGGAACAGGAATCACGTCTTTTGTCATAAATATTTCATTCGTATGATGGTGGGGGTTAATCGCATTAGGAAACCAAAAGTTGATTTACTTGAAATACCAACTGCGGTGGCAAGGGTCAGGCAGCAAGAAAGTGAGGTATATATTCAGGATCTCAACCCTTCCCCACACACACAGCCTTGCCAGCTCCCTGCCCACCTCAGTGTTTTCCAGGAACCCAGGTAAGTGCTTCCAGCCTCCTAGCTTAACAACATGGATTATTTTTACAAATAATGACACTGTTTTAAATTGTGCATCAATTTCACTCTGTGATTTCATTTTATTTATTCTGTGGTAGCAAAATTAAAATAGCTTCTTCAGATTTGTCCTTTATCTCATATATTTATTTCAGAGTAAACAAGTATACCGTTAAGAGCTCAGAGGCGAGAGTGCCTGGTAACCCCTAAGCATTGATGGAAAAGCAGAGAAGAGCATCCCTTCAGAGCCGGCTGGAGGGAATCCTACATAAAGCATTGTCTTGGCATTCATTATAAAGCCTTTTCTACCCAGAAGTAGAGCAGCCAGTGATGAAGAAAAGATACTAATGTGATAATACTTTTTGTGACAAGTCTTTGCTCTTCTAAAAATAGTAATTGTCATGGATTGAATTGTGTCCCCGCAATAATGTGTGTATTAACTTGGTTAGGCCATGATTCCCAGTATTGTGTGGTTGTCCTCCATTTGTGATTGTAATTTTATGTCAAAGAGGATTAGGGTGGCATTGTAACACCACCCTTACTTAGGTCACCTCCCTGATCCAAGGTAAAGGGAGTTTCCCTAGGGTGTGGCCTGCACCACCTTTTATCTCTCAACAGATGAAAGGAAAAGGAAGTAAGCAGAGAGCTAGGGACCTCGTATCACCACCTGGAGCTGAGCACATCCTTGTGACCTGGGGTCCCTGCACCTGAAAACCTGCTCAACCAGGGGAAGATTGAGGACAAGGAATCTTCCTCTAGAGCTGACAGAGAAGGCCTTCCCTGGAGCTGATACCCTGAATTTTGACTTGTAAGCTACTAGACTGTAAGAGAATAAACTTCTCTTTGTTAAAGCCATCCACTTGCGGTATTTCTGTTATAGCAGCACTAGGTGACTAAGACAGTAATGTTACTAACCCATCGCCCTCGAGTCGAGTTCCACTCATAGTGACTTTGAGTAGAACTGCCCCATAGAGTTTCCAAGGAGTGGCTGGTGGATTCCAACTACCAACTTTTTTGGTCAGCAACCATAGCTCTTAACCACTGCACCACCAGGGCTCCAATGTTACTAAGTCTCCCAGTTATGAAATTAATACATCTTCATTGCAGAAGTCTTGAAAACCAAAAAGAAAAATTTTCATTGCCATAAGTACCCCACCCAGAAATAAATCATTTTCCTTCAAGGAACTTCGGTTTGGAATAATGTTCTGTTTGGTAAAGCCGTTATAAAATGCATCTGCTGTTTTCCCAGTGCTCCAGATCACCCAAGGGCACCATGGATTCTCTCAGTGAAGCAAATACCTGCTTTGGGTTTGATCTGTTCCAACAGATGAGAAAGTAGAAGAAGGCCAAAGTCTTCCTTTCCCCCACTAAGCATGTTGTTGTTGTTGTTAGGTGCCGTCGAGTCGGTTCCGACTCATAGCAACCCTATGCACAACAGAATAAAACACTGTGAGGTACTGAACCATCCTTACAATCGCTTGAGCTCATTGTTGCAGCCACTGTGAAAACCCAGCTCATTGAGGGTCTTCCTCTTTTTCGCTGACCCTATACTCTGCCGAGCATGATGTCCTTCTCCAGGGACTCATCCCTCCTGACAACATGTCCAAAGTATGTAAGACGCAGTCTTGCCATCCTTGCTTCTAAGGAGCATTCTGGTTGTACTTCTTCTAAGACAGATTTATTTGTTCTTTCGGCAGTCCACGGTGTATTCAATATTCTTCGCCAATACCACAATTCAAAGGCATCTGTTCTTCTTCGGTCTTCCATATTCATTGTCCAGCTTTCACATGCATATGATGTGATTGAAAATACCATGGCTTGATCAGGCACACCTTAGCCTTCAAGGTGACATCTTTGCTCTTCAACACTTTAAAGAGATCCTTTGCAGCAGATTTACCCAATGCAATGCATCTTTTGATTTCCTGACTGCTGCTTCCATGGCTGTTGATTGTGGATCCAAGTAAAATGAAATCCTTGACAACTTCAATTTTTTCTCCATTTATCATGATGTTGCTCATTGCTCCAGTTGTGAGGATTTTTGTTTTCTTTATGTTGAGGTGCAATCCATACTGAAGGCTGTGGTCTTTGATCTTCATTAGTAAGTGCTTCAAGTCCTCTTCACTTTCAGCAAGCAAGGTTGTGTCATCTGCATAACACAGGTTGTTAATGAGTCTTCCTCCAATCCTGATGCCCCGTTCTTCTTCATATAGTCCAGCTTCTTGGATTATTTGTTCAGCATACAGATTAAATACGTATGGTGAAGAATACAACCCTGATGCACACCTTTCCTGACTTTAAACCAATCAGTATCCGCTTGTCTGTCTGAACAACTGCCTCTTGATCTATGTAAAGGTTCCTCATGAGCACAATTAAGCGTTCTGGAATTCCCATTCTTTGCAATGTTACCCATAATTTGTTATGATCCACACAGTCGAATGCCTTTGCATAGTCAAAAAAACACAGGTAAACGTCCTTCTGGTATTCTCTGCTTTCAGCCAGGATCCATCTGACATCAGCAATGATATCCCTGGTTCCATGTCCTCTTCTGAAACCAGCCTGAATTTCTGGCAGTTCCCTGTTGACATATTGCTGCAGCCATTTTTGAATGATCTTCAGCAAGATTTTGCTTGCGTGTGATATTAGTGATACTGTTCTATAATTTCCACATTTGGTTGGGTCATCTTTCTTGGAAATAGGCATAAATATGGATCTCTTCCAGTCAGTTGGCCAGGAAGCCATCTTCCATATTTCTTGGCATAGACGAGTGAGCACCTTCAGTGCTAAGCATATCATCTGTGTTATCCATGGTCTATTTAGGTGGACAAAACACCACTGCCTTACATATGGAGAAGGTACGTGTCAACTTCCTTTAGGGTTACCTGTTGAGATGGGATTTTCTCTGTCTGTTCATAGATCTGGCTGGCCTGGGGGTTAGCACAGGAAGCCGAGCAGACAGGCTCCATGAAGGAGTGAGTGCTGGGTGCAAGGGGGAGGCAACCATCCACAAATGCCTAACCCCCACCTACTGGACTGGGCCTGAACTTCCTCAGTGTTATGGATTGAATTGTATCCCCCCAAAAAATCTGTCAACTTAGCTAGGCCATGAGTCCCAGTATTGTGTGATTGTCCACCATTTTATATGATTTCCTTACATGCTGTAAATCCTAACACTATGATGAAGTAAGATGGATTAGTGGAAGTTATATTGATGAGATCTACAAGATTAGTGTTTTAAGCCAATTTCTTGGAGATATAAAAGAGAGAATCGAGCAGAGAGACATTGGGACCTCATACCACCAAGAAAGCAGTGCTGGAAGCAGAGCATGTCCTTTGGACCTAAGGTTCCTGCACTGAGATGCTCCCAGACCAAGGGAAGACTGATGACAAGGACTTTCCTCCAGAGCCAACAAAGAGAGAAAGGAGTTGATGCCCTGAATTTGGACTTGTAGCCTACTTGACTGTGAGAGAATAAATTTCTCTTTGTTAAAGCTATTCACTTGTGGTATTTCTGTTATAGAAGCACTAGTGTTTTTTTTTAGATGACTAAGACCCTTAGGAAGCTAGGGTGGCCTCCTACAATTTCCCAACAATTAGAGGTGAGGTTAAAATGTGAAGCCTACTGGTAGAGGCAATGCCTTGACTTAAATAAGTGGTAAACATTATCACATGAATAGATGGAGGGAGAGAGGGAGGGAGAAAGGGAGGGAGGGAGGCAGACAGGAAGGTGGGCGGGTGGGCAGGCAGGCAGAAGTATTCTTTTGAAGTAGGTGGTGATAAACCAACTTTCCTGTGTTTTTTGCTTTGTTTTGTTTCCCAAAAGAGAAAACCCTTAAACTGGAGTTTTTTGCTGCGGCTGTTGTTGTTGTGTGTATGTGTGCGTGTGTATTTTCAGAGATAACTCTTATATTGGAGCTTTTTGTTTTTTGTTTGTTGTGTGTGTGTGTGTGTGTGTGTGTGTGGTGACTGATCTTTTAAGTGAAACTCTCTTGTCCCACTTTCTCTTTTCAGGTCCTTCACTTTGATGAAGTCACAGAGAATGCAACAGCAGGAGCTAAAAAAGATAGGTGAGTCACACAACAACTGGGTCTAGAAGTAGCCTCAGATATCCAAGGGGGTCAGAGTTCAAAGGGTGGGGAATGTTACAGAAACTTTGAAAAGTCCATTTTTGGGGAGGGACTCTTGGGCAAAAAAGATTGTCTCAGACAGTGGTTTTGCATTTCATGTCACATACAAACAGTTAAGAGACTTCCAAAGGGAAATCCGAGTGATTGTAGGTGATTTGCTTAGTAGGTAGAAGGGAGACAATCAAAAAGTGGGCTTCCCCCTTTCAGCTCAGTAATGAAGTCAGTCCTGAGGTTCACCCTTCAGCCAAAGATTAGACAGGCCCATAAAAGAAAACGAGACTAAAGGGGCACACCAGCCCTGGGGCAAGGACTAAAAGGCAGGAGGGGACAGGACAGCTGGTAATAGGCAACCCAAGGTTGAGAAGGGAGAGTGTTGATATGTCGTGGGGTTGTTAGCCAATGTCATGAAACTGTATGTGTACTAACTCTTTAATGAGAAACTAGTTTGTTCCGTAAACTTCACCCAAAGTACAATTAAAAGGAAAATAAATAAATAAATGTGGGCTTTCTATTTTTGTTTTTACTGAGGAGAAGTCAGTCTTGTGCTTAAAAGCCTGAGTTATGAAGCCTGACAGTCTTGGTTCAAATTCAGCTCTGCTGTTCACTGCTCTGAGCCAGTGACCTCCTCCCAGAAAAACGTGGATCAGAAAAGAAGCTGCCTCAATACATTCAAATACATGCAAAACAATTTGAGCTCTGAATTTGTCATAGCTATGAGTCAGGTAAATTATGGGTAAGCAATATTTCTACTTGAAACATAACAAAAGTAATTATACAACCCAATCCACTTATAAGTAGAGGACTGTTGTTAAAAGAAAAAAATGACTCCTTATTTGAACTCAACTTGAACTCTTCTGAGAAACTGGGAATCTCTGGTAAGGACAGTTCTGGGCAGTCAGCTATGCATTCTAGTCAACCAGGCATTCTGGTCAGCTGCACGTTCTAGTCAGCTTTTTTTTTTTAATAACCAAACTGGAAAACACCTAACCACAAATGATTAGAAAAGCTCAAACTAACCTTTAAACTACGGATCTATAAGCCCATCCAAGCTGATGTTAATAAACCAATCCAATCAAAGCCCCGTTTTTAGATAGCCTGCCTTCTACCAACTAATCAAATGTCAAACAACCACCATGATTTCCCGTTTGGAAATCTCCTGTTTGTACTGTGATCTGGCGAGTTTATCTCTTCTGAGAGGAGACTCCCCAATTGCAGACAGTTGCTCTTTGATAATCCCTATCCACTAAAAATTTACATTAAATGAAATTTCTTTTCAACACTACCATCAATAAAAGCTTTTGGACAAAGTTTCACAATGTGGGTGTAACACCCATTTCAAATTATCAAGCATTTATTGAGTACTGACCTTATGCCAGTTACAGAATTTATACTGGGGAGATAAATGTAAACAAAACATGGAACTTACACTCAAGGAGTTCACAGTCTCGTAGAAGATAATTATGACTTAGGTTTAAGAGCCAAAAATAATTTCATTTTGATAGAATTTTCTTTCCTAAGCATTCTCTAAACCAGTGATTCTCTACCAAGGTCTATTTCGTCCCAGGGGAACATTTGGCAATAATACCTGGAGAGACTTTTTTGGTTGTCACAAATCGTGGTGTGAGATACAGAGGCCAGTTATGCTACCAAACATCCTGAAATGCAAAAGACACCCCCCCCCCAAAGCAAAGAATCATCAAGGGTATGCCCTTCATCTGGAAGGAACCATAAATCACAGTGAGCTCGTCTTAGAAGATAATGCCACGGAGGGGTGACAGGGCTTCATGTCGCAAGATAATTAAGATATCCAAACTTCAGCAAGACAAACCACGTTCTCGATGGCTGTTAGAAATGAAATATGGTTCTTGCCTTGAAGGAATGTAGAGTTTTAGCTTGAAAGCTGAGACAAAACATTGAACCAATTAGAGGACAGTGCATGGTGCTGCATCAGTAGTTCAAAAAAGAGAAAATCAGGTATGTTAGAGCAAGAAGAAACAGTTTCCTGGAGGAGCTTGAACATAAGGTGGATTTTGAAGAATATTTGAGGTAAAATACACCAAACATCAGGGAGTAAGCCCAAAGGTCATTGGTGAGGCTATCAAGTGTTAGGTATCACTCCAGCAGGCTTAGTCTGGGTGTAGTATTTGGTTAAGAGCTTGGCTGCTAACTAAAATGTAGGCAATTCAAATCCACCAGCTGCTCTTTGAAAACCGTACGGGGCAGTTCTACTCTCTTACAGGGTCACTATGAGTTGGAACTGACTCATAACAAGTATTTACATTGCCAGGGTAATTAATCAAGCTTCATCTTTTTATGTTGGAAGGAGGTAAAGACAGGAAATGTGCACCCCCAATTTCAAAAGCTTCTGACTGAACTAAATAAACCCACTGGTTCATACGACCTAACAGTCGCCAACAAGCTGTACAGAGAAAACAGGTACAAATTTCACTGGGCTTACTATCCCTCTCACCTGCTTCCTGGGCCCTGTGAATAAGAGTTGGGTAGAGGAGACTGGCTGATGCAGTGCAGAGCGCTTACCCAGGTGCACCAGGCTCTCTAACCACCATTCTACTCCACTGGAAGTCCCTGAGTGGCACAAGTGATTTGTTAATAGCTGCTAACCTGAAGGTTGGGTGGTTTGAGCCCATCCGGCAGCTCCATGGGAGAAAGGCCTGAAAAATCGCCTCCACAAAAATTGTTGTGGTGGTTCTAGTATGCCGTTGAGTCAATTCCAACTCATAGAAACCCTACAAGGCAGAGTAGAACTGCCCCCTAAAGTTTACAGCCTAGAAAACCCTGTGGAGCATTTCAACTCTGTAACACATGGGGTCTCTATGAGTCAGAATCGAGTTGACAGCAATGTGTTTTTGGAGTGTCACAGACCTGACAATCCACCAATACAGTATGGATTTAGGAACTATCTCATGTGGTCAAAGAGGAGGTTGGGTAGCAGAGCAGATCATGAGATGCCACTGATGAACCAGCACCAATTAGGTCACACAGAGTAAAATTTGGTGGGAAATGATTTGGGAAATGCATGCCTAATGGATATTGATAGGGTGGGCAGACTCGAGTGAGTCCTAGGAAAGTTGAGAAGTACTAGGGAATACTGAACGCCCAGGGTGCAAGAGATCAGCAAAGGTGAGAAATGTAAGGGTTGCAATTACTAACGAGAAACCCCAAAAGCAAACCATCTCTTTCAGGGCAACTTGAAGTCTCTTCTCTCCCTGCCTTTTCTCCAGAAGTTCTTGCTCTTCAGTGCCTCTTCTCGTGCCAGCCTGCACTTCCCTTTCATGTTAACACATCATATCTGTATAAAAATATGCACGGGCCGTAGAAAAATATGCACGCATCGCTCCGAGTCTAGATTCCTGCTTACTCTGTTTTGTTGTGATTTGAAATAATTTAATTTAGGAATTCATAGTTACTGACACGTTTACTCTTCTTTCCTCTTTTCTTCCTTTCCATCTCAAAGAAATATTTGGATAATGTTAAGAAATTTTACCTAGCCTGTGTGGAGTCTGTTGATTTTGTAAATGCCGCAGAAGAAAGTCAAAAGAAGATTAATGCCTGGGTGGAAAAACAAACACACGGTAAAACGTGGGACAAACATGGGTGGGTTGTTCATCACAGATGCACTTCTTGAGCACTCACTGCGAGTGGAATCCTGTGCTCGATGCCGTATGGGGGCCAGTGTGAACAAGGCTGGGGGAGGGGTGGGTGTTCAGATGGGTTCTGCAGGGTTAGAAGGATAAGGCTTGGCAGGGAGGGTAGGGGAGAGCCCTGCAGATTGCGGAGGTCTGAGCTAACATGAAGACAGGCAAGGGGAGCCAGGGAGGGGATTGCAGTAAACCAGAATTCTACCACTGAGCCACCACTGCCCCCTTTAGGGCAGCTATAGTTTTTGTTGATAACTTGCCATGGGGTGCTGTCTCCTTGCTCCCCCAATGAGTTGGGGGACAAAGCATTGGATATTAGCTGTGGGGGAACCAGACTGATCAGGTCTTTGAGCACTTGCATTTCCAGACATTGGCTTAGATGCTGAACATGCAAAGATGACTAGTTAGTGGCGCAGACTCATAAACAGAGAATATCACTACAATCCAGCTAATGGTATGAAAGAGTTTCACTGAGTACTCCAGGAACACTGGGTGGGGTAGGGTAGTTTGGGAGGGGCAGGGAATGCTTCCTGGGGAAGAGTTTCAAATTGCTCAAACCCACAAGTGTCTCATTTACATGTTTCAGATCCAGGATGTCAACTTACCAACTTATAAAGGAAATCATCATATCATAAACTATCTCTAGTTATCCCTAAGAACTCCTTCCTGGGGCTTAAGTTCACAGATCAAATTACAGATCAGAAGCTTGCTTAACCAGTGAGGGGAAATTAAAATGGGATTTCCAGAATAAAAATGGCTTTGCGTATCAGCATCTTTCCCCTTCTCTTGGAATTCATAATAAGCAAAAAAGAGAATAAAAATATCACTCTAAACTCCATTTTCCAAAAAGCCTCATCTATAGTCTCCACAACTCGTGTAAAGTTTGCCAAAGGTAAAGGCAGCTGGGGCTAACCAGAAAGCCCTGGAGGAAGTGAAGAGAGAAGCAAGAAGTGATGAAGGGCCTGGTGGTAGTAGATTCCAAAAAACCACAGCAAAAATGTATTTCTTACAGACGAGCACCTCACCCTGAACACAAAACTATATGACTTCTTCAGGATAATGGACACAGGACATGGGGGTAGGTGGGGTTGGCAGCAGAAGGCTTCTCGGGGCCTGATCTGGTCCAAGAATGCAGCAGAGGTGGGTTACCCAGAGAATCACACACCTTCTAGCTTCTGATACAATGTAGACAGCTAGGAAGTGTTGTTCCCACTCTAGCAGTAAGAAACATCTGAAAAACACAGAGCTTCTTGAACCTATCAGAAAGCCAGGATGCAGAGCAACCAAGTAACCTGAAATATAAGAAAAACAAGGGCCTCTAAGATGAGTCAAGCGCTGACTCACCTGGGGCCTATCAGGAGGAAGGCAGGCTCTGCACAAGTGTGTAAGACGAATTTGGGGTAACCTTTTAACAAATTGCTAAAGGCCAACCCTCTTGGTTATCTAGTGCTGCTATAACAGAAGTATGACAAGTGGGTAGCTTCAACAAAGAGAAATGTATTCTTTCAACAGTCTAGTAGGCTAGAAGTCCAAGTTCACGGTGTCAGCTCCAGGGGAAGGCTTTCTCTGTCTGCTCTGGAGGAAGGTCCTTGCCATCAATCTTCCCCTGGACCAGGAGCTTCTTTGTGTAGAAACCCCAGATCCAAAGGATGCATTCTGCTCCCAGCACTGCTTTCTTGGTGGTATGAAGTCACCACTCTTGGCTTGCTTCTCTTTCCTTTCATCTCTTGTAAGATAAAAGGCAATGCAGACCACACCACACTTCAGGGAAACTCCCTTTACTTTGGATCATGGTTGTGGCCTTAGTAAGAGTGTTACAATCCCACCCTAATTCTTTTTAACATAAAATTACAATCACAAAATGGAGGACAACCACACAATAGTGGGAATCATGGCCTAACCAAACTGACACATATTTTGGGCAGACGTATTTCAATCCTAGGCACCAACAGTGAGCTGGACTAAGAGTATAGAATCCCTGGCAGCTACAGACTCAAGGGGAGTTTGTACTCACTAGCTCTTCTCCAGGGTATTTCATTGAGTGTTCGAGGGAAAGATTAAGGGGTCAGAGGACATTCAGCAATGTAGGTCTAGAGAGGACAGAGGCTGGTACTGCAGAAAAGGCATAAAGCCCCACCTAATAATTCTTCTCCCCCAAGAAACAAAGGTCTTAAGCTTCTGAGATAAGGGCAGTGCCCCTGTCACTCCTACAGCAAAGACTAAGATGCCCTGCGGCTGGGTAAGGGAAAAGGAAAAAACATCCCACCCATGGAGGGCGGAAGGTATGAATCTGTCCTGGGCCCAGACCATTTGAGAACTCCTACTGCTGAGAGAAAGACAGGATCTCTCAGAAACCCCACCCCAAGACACAAGGACATAGGTTCTGCCTGAAAAAAAGCTAAACCAGGACAAATCCAGGCTAGCAGGCACCAAGTACAGAGAAAACCTCTGAGGTGAAGGTGCATAAGGAAGGCTGAAAGCTGAGGGTGGAGCACGAACATTGAGAAAAACCTTCTGCAATCAGGCCTCTACCTGAAGCAAAAGGTAAGGCTGCAGAAATTTAAAGCCAGAGCTGCAATAAATTTAATCATAGCAGCAAAAAACTCAAACTCAGTTCAAGTCCTGACAAGAATGACTCAACATCTAACACTAATTGCATAACAGAGCCTTTCTAGGCATAATACTGTGTCTCGCAGTCTCTAGTATACCACACAGAAAGTCTGATATTCAATAAAAATTTATCAGAGAGAGAGAAACAACCCACTGTCAAGAGAGAAAAAACAGTCAACAAAATCAGACTCAGAGATGATTCAGACGTTGCAACTGTCATAGAAGAAATTTTAAATAACTATGATTAATACGGAAACCCTGGTGGCGTAGTGGTTAAGAGCTATAGCTGCTAACCAGAAGTTCATCAGTATATGTTAAAAGATCTAAGGAGAAGAGGTTGACAGTGTAAAAGACTGCATGGGGAATTTTAGCAGGGAGATGGAAACTATAAAAAAGAGCCAAAAGGAAATAACAGAAACACAAAACATAGTAGCAGAGATGAAGAATGCCTTTGATGAGTTTAGAAATTTGGTGTACAATAAATTTGGAATTTCAAATCAGAGCAGAAAATCTATTATTTAATACATGGTTTTGGGGCAACTGGGTATCTATCTATCTGTTTAATGCCCCATGACAAAATGGTGTATAGATCAACTTATTATAATGTTTGCCAAATTAACCCCAGTTGTAGAAAAGATTTAATCATGACAAATGAAACATAAAGTGCTAAGATAAACTAAAATGGAGAAGACACTGTACATATGACACAAAATCTAGAAGCTGTAAAAAAACGATAAATTCAAATACAGAATTTTTTTAAAATCTGCTTGACAAGCACCATAATAAGCAAAAACGAAAGGCAAACAACAAACTGGAATAATATTTGTGACTTAGGATAAAAAAAGAAAAGGCAAATTTTCTTAATAGAAAAAAACTCCTACTTATCAATAAAAAAGACTAAACATAGGAATATTGACCAAGTACACAAATCAGAAATCCACAGAACAGGAAATACAAATGGTATTTAAATGTGAAAGAAAAGATGTTCAGCCTGGCCAATAAGAGAAGTGGGAATTAGAAGAGCATCAAGATACCATGGTTCACTAAAAACCAAACAGGACAAACCCGTTGCCGTCAAGTTAATTCCAACTCATAGCGACCCTGTAGAACAGAGTAGATTTGTCCCATCTGATTTCCCAGGAGTGACTGGTGGATTCGAACTGCTGACCTTTTGGTTAGCAATCAAGCTCTTAACCACTGTGCCACCAGAGCTCCATTGTTCACTATTGGATCAGAAATAGTCAAAGGTTTCATGGAAAAGAGGAGGAAGTTTTACACATCTCTTGGGAGAGTGTCAATTTGTACAATCTACATTGACAACAGCAGTTTGGCAATTGCTATCAAAACCATAAATCCATATTCCCTTTGACCAAGAAACTTCCAAGAATTAGACAGATATTCCCACATTTGCAAAATGACTTTTGTACCTGGTTATTTCAGCAGTATTTGTAATAGCAAAAATTCTGGAGTTCAACCTAAATGTTCATTAACAGGGAGCAATTGTGGTGTATCCGTGAAATAATATACTCAAAAATATAAAAAGTAATGATAAAACTCTCTAATTGCTGATATAGAAAGATCTTCAAGATATAATTAAGTGAAAAAAGAAAAGGGTAGATCGGTGTATAGTGTGACATCATTTGTGTAAAAAGGAACGATCCACGCATATATATTCAGCATATCTCTGGAGGAACACATAAAAAGCTACACATGTGTTTAAAGTGAGGGGAAATGAGTGACTTGGTGACAGTGGCAGCAAAGAAACTGTGTACTGTAAAACTTTTTCAACTTTTTATTTTGAATCATGGGAATGTGTCACGTATTCAAAATGTCAATAAAATCTAGATTTAAAAAAAGACAAGTCTAATTCATTCAACTTAATCATAAATCCAAATAAGGCTTTTACCAACTCTTCGGATGGGGATTGGACTGGACTATAAGACAGAAAATGATACGGGTGAACTTCTTGGCTCAAGCAGACACACGGGACTATGGGGGCAGCTCCTGTCTGGAGGGGAAATGAGAAGGCAGAGGGAGACAGGAGCTAGCTGAATGGACACGGGGAATACAGGGTGGAGAGGAGGAGTGTGCTATCTCTTTAAGGGAAGAGCAGCTAGGAGTACACAGCAAGGTGTGTATAACTTTTTGTATGACAGACTGACTTGATTTTTAAACTTGCACTTAAAGCACAATAAATCAATTTTTTAAAATAATTTTTATTGAGCTTTAAGTGAACGTTTACAAATCAAGTCAGTCTGTCACATATAAGCTTATATACACCTTACTCCATACTCCCACTTACTCTCCCCCTAATGAGTCAGCCCTTCCAGTCTCTCCTTTCGTGACAATTTTGCCAGTTTCTAACCCTCTCTACCCTCCTATCTCCGCTCCAGACAGGAGATGCCAACACAGTCTCAAGTGTCCACCTGATACAAGTAGCTCACTCTTCATCAACATCTCTCTCCAGCCCATTGTCCAGTCCCTTCCATGTCTGATGAGTTGTTTTCAGGAATGGATCCTGTCCTGGGCCAACAGAAGGTTTGGGGACCATGACCACCGGGATTCCTCTAGTCTCAGTCAGACCATTAAGTCTGGTCTTTTTATGAGAGTTTGGGGTCTGCATCCCACTGATCTCCTGCTCCCTCAGGGGTTCTCTGTTGTGCTCCCCGTCAGGGCAGTCATCAGTTGTGGCGGGGCACCATCTAGTTCTTCTGGTCTCAGGATGATGTAAGTCTCTGGTTCACATGGCCCTTTCTGTCTCTTGGGCTCATAGTTATCGTGTGACCTTGGTGTTCTTCATTCTCCTTTGCTCCAGGTGGGTTGAGACCAATTGATGCATCTTAGATGGCCGCTTGTTAGCATTTAAGACCCCAGACGCCACACTTCAAAGTGGGATGCAGAATGTTTTCATAATAGAATTATTTTGCCAATTGACTTAGAAGTCCCCTTAAGCCATAGTCCCCAAACCCCTGCCCTCGCTCCGCTGACCTTTGAAGCATTCAGTTTATCCTGGAAACTTCTTTGCTTTTGGACCAGTCCAGTTGAGCTGACCTTCCGTGTATTGAGTATTGTCCTTCCCTTCACCTAAACTAGTTCTTATCCACTAACTAATCAGTAAATAACCCTCTCCCACCCTCCCTCCCCACCTCGTAACCACAAAAGTATGTGTTCTTCTCAGTTTATACTATTTCTCAAGATCTTATAATAGTGGTCTTATACAATATTTGTCCTTTTGCCTCTGACTCATTTCACTCAGCATAATGCCTTCCAGGTTCCTCCATGTTATGAAATGTTTCACAGATTCGTCACTGTTCTTTATCGATGCATAGTATTCCATTATGTGAATATACCACAATTTATTTACCCATTCATCCGTTGATGGACACCTTGGTTGCTTCCAGCTTTTTGCTATTGTAAACAGAGCTACAATAAACATGGGTGTGCATATATCTGTTCGTGTGAAGGCTCTTATTTCTCTAGGGTATATTCCGAGGAATAGGATTTCTGGGTTGTATGGTAATTCTATTTCTAACTTTTTGAGAAAACGCCAGATAGATTTCCAAAGTGGCTGTACCATTTTACATTCCCACCGGAAGTGTATAAGAGTTCCAATCTCTCCGCAGCCTCTCCAACATTTATTATTTTGTTTTTTTTGGATTAATGCCAGCCTTTTTTGTTGGAGTGAGATGGAATCTCATCGTAGTTTTAATTTGCATTTCTCTAATGGCTAATGATCGAGAGCATTTTCTCATGTGTCTGTTAGGTGCCTGAATATCTTCTTTAGTGAAGAGCGTGTTCATATCCTTTGCCCACTTCTTGATTGGGTTGTTTGTCTTTTTGTGGTTGAGTTTTAACAGAATCATATAGATTTTAGAGATCAGGCGCTGGTCGGAGATGTCATAGCTGAAAATTCTTTCCCAGTCTGTAGGTGGTCTTTTTACTCTTTTGGTGAGGTCTTTAGATGAGCATAGGTGTTTGACTTTTAGGAGCTCCCAGTTATCTGGTTTCTCTTCGTCATTTTTGGTAATGTTTTGTATTCTGTTTATGCCTTGTATTAGGGCTCCTAAGGTTGTCCCTATTTTTTCTTCCATGGTCTTTATCGTTTTAGTCTTTATGTTTAGGTCTTTGATCCACTTGGAGTTAGTTTTTGTGCATGGTGTGAGGTATGGGTCCTGTTTCATTGTTTTGCAAATGGATATCCAGTTGTGCCAGCACCATTTGTTAAAAAGACTATCTTTTCCCCAATTAACTGACACTGGCCCTTTGTCAAATATCAGCTGCTCATACATGAATGGATTTATATCTGGGTTCTCAATTCTGTTCCATTGGTCTATGTGCCTGTTGTTGTATCAGTACCAGGCTGTTTTGACTACTGTGGCTGTATAATACGTTCTAAAATCAGGTAGAGTGAGGCCTTCCCCTTTCTTCTTCTTTTTCAGTAATGCTTTACTTATCCGGGGCTTCTTTCCCTTCCATATGAAGTTGGTGATTTGTTTCTCCATCACATTAAAAAATGTCATTGGAATTTGGATCAGAAGAGCATTGTATGTATAGATTGCTTTTGGTAGAATAGATATTTTTACTGTGTTAAGTCTTCCTATCCATGAGCATGGTATGTTTTTCCACTTATGTAGGTCTTTTTTAGTTTCTTGCACTAGTACTTTGTAGTTTTCTTTGTATAGGTCTTTTACATCTTTGGTAAGATTTATTCCTAAGTATTTTATCTTCTTGGGGGCTACTGTGAATGGTATTGATTTGGTGATTTCCTCTTCGATGTTCTTTTTGTTGATGTAGAGGAATCCAAGGGATTTTTGTATGTTTATCTTATAACCTGAGACTCTGCCAAACTCTTCTATTAGTTTCAGTAGTTTTCTGGAGGATTCCTTAGGGTTTTCTGTGTATAAGATCATGTCATCTGCAAATATAGATAATTTTACTTCCTCCTTGCCAATCCAGATGCCCTTTATTTCTTTGTCTAGCCTAACTGCTCTGGCTAGGACCTCTAGCACAACGTTAAATAAGAGCGGTGATAAAGGGCATCCTTGTCTGATTCCTGTTCTCAAGGGAAATGCTTTCAGGTTCTCTCCCTTTAGGGTGATGTTGGCTGTTGGCTTTGTATAGATGCCCTTTATTATGCTGAGGAATTTTCCTTCCATTCCTATTTTGGTGAGAGTTTTTATCATAAATGGGTGTTGGACTTTGTCAAATGCCTTTTCTGCATCAATTGGTAAGATCATGCGGTTTTTGTCTTTTCTTTTATTTATATGGTGGATTACATTAATGGTTTTTCTAATATTAAACCAGCCTTGCATACCTGGTATAAATCCCACTTGGTCGTGGTGGATTATTTTTTTGGTGTGTTGTTGAATTCTCTTGGCTAGAATTTTGTTCAGGATTTTTGCATCTATGTTCATGAGGGATATAGGTCTGTAATTTTCTTTTTTTGTGGTGTCTTTACCTGGTTTTGGTATCAGGGATATGGTGGCTTCATAGAATGAATTAGGCAGTATTCTGTCATTATCTATGCTTTGAAATACCTTTAGTAGTAGTGGTGTTAACTCTTCTCTGAAAGTTTGGTAGAACTCTGCAGTAAAGCCATCTGGGCCAGGGCTTTTTTTTCTTGGGAGTTTTTTGATTACCGTTTCAATCTCTTTTTTTGTTATGGGTCTATTTAGTTGTTCTACTTCTGATTGTGTTAGTTTAGGTAAGTAGTGTTTTTCCAGGAATTCATCCATTTCTTCTAGGTTTTCAAATTTGTTAGAGTACAATTTTTCGTAATAATCTGATATGATTCTTTTAATTTCAGTTGGGTCTGTTGTGATGTGGCCCATCTCGTTTCTTATTCGGGTTGTTTGTTTCCATTCCTGTATTTCTTTAGTCAGTCTGGCCAATGGTTTATCAATTTTGTTAATTTTTTCAAAGAACCAGCTTTTGGCTTTGTTAATTCTTTCAATTGTTTTTCTGTTCTCTAATTCATTTAGTTCAGCTCTAATTTTTATTATTTGTTTTCTTCTGGTGCCTGGTGGATTCTTTTGTTGCTCACTTTCTATTTGTTCAAGTTGTCGGGACAGTTCTCTGATTTTGGCTCTTTCTTCTTTTTGTATGTGTGCATTTATCGATATAAATTGGCCTCTGAGCACTGCTTTTGCTGTGTCCCAGAGGTTTTGATAGGAAGTATTTTCATTCTCGTTGCATTCTATGAATTTCTTTATTTCCTCCTTAATGTCTTCTATAACCCAGTCTTTTTTGAGCAGGGTATTGTTCAGTTTCCAAGTCTTTGATTTCTTTTCCCTAATTTTTGTTATTGATTTCCACTTTTATGGCCTTGTGGTCTGAGAAGATGCTTTGTAATATTTCGATGTTTTGGATTCTGAAAGGTTTGTTTTATGACGTAATATGTGGTCTATTCTAGAGAATGTTCCATGTGCGCTAGAAAAAAAAGTATACTTTGCAGCAGTTGGGTGGAGAGTTCTGCATAAGTCAATGAGGTCAAGTTGGTTGATTGTAGTAATTAGGTCTTCCATGTCTCTATTGAGCTTCTTACTGGATGTCCTGTCCTTCTCCGAAAGTGGTGTGTTGAAGTCTCCTACTATAATTGTGGAGGTGTCTATCTCACTTTTCAGTTCTGTTAAAATTTGTTTTATGTATCTTGCAGCCCTGTCATTGGGTGCATAAATATTTAATATGGTTATATCTTCCTGGTCAATTGTCCCTTTTATCATTATGTAGTGTCCTTCTTTATCCTTTGTGATGGATTTAACTTTAAAGTCTATTTTGTCAGAAATTAATATTGCTACTCCTGCTCTTTTTTGCTTGTTGTTTGATATATTTTTTTCCATCCTTTGAGTTTTAGTTTGTTTGTGTCTCTAAGTCTAAGGTGTGTCTCTCATAGGCAGCATATAGATGGATCGTGTTTCTTTATCCAGTCTGGGACTCTCTGTCTCTTTATTGGTGCGTTTAGTCCATTTACATTCAGCATAATTATAGATAAGTATGTGTTTAGTGCTGTCATTTTGATGTCTTTTTATGTGTGTTGTTGACAATTCCATTTTTCCACTTACTTTTTTGTGCTGAGTCATTTTTCTTTGTAAATTGTGTGTTCCTCATTTTCATAGTATTTGACTTTATGTTTGCTGAGTCATTACGTTTTTCTTGGTTTTTATTTTCAGTTATGGAGTTGTTATACCTCTTTGTGGTTACCTTAATATTTACCCCTTTTTTCTGAGTAAAAACCTAACTTGTATTGTCCTATATCACCTTGTATCCCTCTCCATATGGCAGTTCTATGCCACCTGTATTTAGTCCCTCTTTTTGATTACTGTGATCTTTTACATATTGACTTCAATGATTCCCTGTTATGAGCATTTTTTTTTAATTAATCTTAATTTGTTTTTGTGATTTCCCTATTTGAGTTGATATCAGGATGCTCTGTTCTGTGACCTTGTGTTGTGCTGGTATCTGATATTATTGGTTTTCTGACCAAACAATTTCCTTTAGTATTTCTTGTAGCTTTGGTTTGGTTTTTGCAAATTCTCTAAGCTTGTGTTTATCTGTAAATGTCTTAATTTCGCCTTCATATTTCAGAGAGAGTTTTGCTGGATATATGATCCTTGGCTGGCAGTTTTTGTCCTTCAGTGCTCTGTATATGTCATCCCATTGCCTTCTTGCCTGCATGGTTTCTGCTGAGTAGTCTGAACTTATTCTTCTTGATTCTCCATTGTAGGAGACCTTTCTTTTATCCCTGGCTGCTTTTAAAATTTTATCTTTATCTTTGGTTTTGGCAAGTTTGATGATAATATGTCTTGGTGATTTTCTTTTTGGATCAATCTTAAATGGGTTTCAATGAGCATCTTGGATAGATATCCTTTCATCTTTCACAATGTCAGGGAAGTTTTCTGTCAGCAGATCTTCAACTATTCTCTCTTTGACTTCTGTTATCCCTCCCTGTTCTGGGACTCCAATCACACGCAAGTTATTCTTCTTGATAGAGTCCCACATGATTCTTAGGGTTTCTTCATTTTTTTTAATTCTTTCATCTGATTTTTTTTCAGCTATATTGGTGTTAATTCCCTGGTCCTCCAGATTTCCCACTCTGCATTCTAATTGCTCAAGTCTGCTCCTCTAACTTCCTACTGTGTTGTCTAATTCTGTAATTTTATTGTTAATCTTTTGGATTTCTGAATGCTGTCTCTCTATGGATTCTTGCACCTTATTAATTTTTCCACTATGTTCTTGAATAATCTTTTTGAGTTCTTCAACTGCTTTATCAGTGTGTTCCTTGGCTTTTTCTGTAGATTGCCTTATTTCATTTCTGAGGTCATCCCTGATGTCTTGAAGCATTCTGTAAATTAGTTTTTTATATTCTGTGTCTGGCAATTCCAGGATTGTATCTTCATTTGGGAAAGATTTTAATTCTTTAGTTTGGGGAGTTGTAGAAGCATTCATGGTCTGCTTCTTTATGTGGTTTGATATTGACTGCTGTCTCCGAGCCATCACTAAGATATTGTAGTGATTTATTCTATATTTGCTCACTGAGTCTTATCTTGTTTTGTTTTCTTTCAATATACGTAGATGGGCTACCAGATTGCGCTGTCTTGATTGTTGTAGCCCTTGACTCACTTATGTCCTATTACCAGCTGGTTTGGGCTGTTACCAGATATATAAGCCTGAGTCCATTCACTATTCTTGAGTAGAATCTGATTTTGGGTCATCAAGTATGTGATGCAGACTGTCACCTATCCACCTAGAGAAGTAGTGGTGCTAGTTGTGTGCACCAGATTCTAGTAGCAGCTGGGGTTCACACTCCAGGGGGGGCAGGATGCTGACAGGCTTCCCCCAAGTGTCAGTAACGTAGGTGTGTCTCTATTCCTAAAGCACCTTGGTGGGTGGGCTCTGCAGCTGTACCTTAGGCCCCAATGCAAGTACCTCTACAGATTGGTAGGTGTCACCCTCCTTAGACCACTAAGGCAGGAGGCTAGGTGGTCTGGGGGGAGCTTCAGCCCTCAGTTCCCTGTTGTGGGTCAGTGAGGGCTCTGTTGAATATGCAGAGATATCAGACCTGGTAAACTTGTCTATCAAGTAAATCCGCTAAAACAATTGCAGTCAGATCCCTATCAGAAATGCCTTTGCATTGTAATAGCCACCTTGTTCCCTGTAAGGATGAAAGCCCAAGACTGTGGGTCGCATACGCTTGGCTGGAGCTGGTTCTGTGTTTTTAGTCCAATTAGGGAAGGATTTTTGGTCCCTGGGTTTCTTGTAGTTGCTTCTCTCAGGCCAGGAGAATGGGTTAGGAAAAGACCAAAAAAAAGGGAAAAGAAAAACCACAGAGCAGTTCACTCTCTGGCTCAGGAAATTCCAATGTTAGTGAAGCCGCCTGGGAAGGGGAGGGAAGGGTTCAGAAAAACAGGAGAGAGTAACACCCCGGAATGTAGACAAAGTTACTTATCTTGCTTGGGACGACTGTTTTATCTGAAATTCCTGAGGGGCGCGTCGTCGACTGTGTGCGCTGGCTGGGTAGAGATTGCCCCCGAGGGTCAGGCCTGTGTCCCTTGCTTGCGCTGTCTCAGAAGCCGTGGTTAGTTCCTCCGCTCCCAGTCCAAAGCCCAGTGCCAAGGTTCCCCGCCTGGGATGCCACACTCCCGGCTCCAAAACCAGTCACTGCCTCCCGGTGACTTCTCCTCCTGTCAGCCGCGTCCCTGTGCTGCCTGCGTGCACTGGCTGGGCTTCCTCCGAGGTCAGTTCAGGGGGGTAGGGCTGCGCCCCATGTTTGCGCCATCTCAGGATGTTGTGCTCAGCTCTCCTGCGCCCAGTCCAAAGCCCAGCGCCAAGGTTTCCTGACTCAGACACTGGCTCCAGGCTCCGAAAACAGTCGCTGCTTCCCCGTGGTTGTTCATTCTCAGTCTCTGTCACTCAGGTCAACTCTTTAGATCTGTGTTTGTTGGTCAGGGTTCGTAGATTGTCATGTACGTGATCGATTCACTTGTTTTTCCGAGTCTTTGCTGCAAGAGGGATCCGAGGTAGCGTCTACCTAGTCAGCCATCTTGGCCCCGCCTCCATAAATTTTTTAAAAAATAGAATAAATGCAGCTTTTAGAACAAAATCATAATTTGCATTAATATACTTATCAACTGGCTAGGAACACAGAGGACAAAACAAACCACTGATATGACTCATATTAAACAAAGTAGACTACTCTGCAATTGTATCTGTTTACAACTGTCCATAAAGATTCACAATTTTCTATACACTGCAATTCTAATAAGTGGTTTTGGTGACTAATAATATCCCCAAGTATCTGTTAATGCTAGTTCAAGATTATAAATAGAGATAAAGAAAACAATGCAATGAATTCAAAGAAAAACAGAATTGGAAGTATATTAATGACCACATTGTTTTACATAATTTTGTGAGTAAGACATGACAGTTGTGATAACCAGATTATGGTTGATTGCCCTAATTTCAGATGAGAAGCGTAATGCCAATGCAACATTCCACAATTATAATAAGAAGGTTTATCCCACCAGAATCCTGCCATGGGATATTAAAAGAAATGTATGTGCCAATTGTAGCATTGAAGAGGGAGGTTCTGTTCTGTGGTAAGCACCTGATGCACTGTGGGATGGAAAGACCATTTGGAGACTTGGACCCTCAGTGCTCTGAAGGACCGGGACCTCATCAGGACTGAACACATCCACAGGGAATTTGGGGCTTGGGTGCGTTCTTAGAGCAGTTTGTTACAAACCTGCCCAGACATTTGGAGCAGCTACAGCCCAGTTCCCTGACCAGAGCTCTGAAAATTCCAGCTCCTAAATGTATTGGAATCATGAGAAAACTCAATGGCAAAGTCTTTAAGAAAGGCAACAAACACCTGACATCAAATCCTTGGTCTTAGAAAGTGAAGATCACTGTTACCTTACACAGGAAGATGAAAGTGTAAAAGTTTTTTGGAAAGAAAAATCATTTGTGGCTGGTTTGTTTAAGCCAATTTTAATATCCTCATAAAAGTTCTTTTGTCTTTTAGTGGTCACAGGAGTATCAAAATATGGCTTAAAATGAGATTATAGTCATTAGAGTTTCCTCATTCCCAAATCCCTCAATACCTCCTCCCATGAGATTGTTAGTTTGAATCTTGTTCAAAGGTTCATGTGTAACCCTTGTAGGAAAAGAATGGGTCAGCTGGGAAGACCTGATTTGGATTAAGGCAGTTTATGGTACTTAAACTCTAGGAGACTACTGGCCTGGAGACAAAGTCAGAAAAACTTTACTCTCTGAAGTAAAAACTCTCCAAAATTGTCAAAAAAAAAATGAATGTGATGCTTCAGACATTGTTAAATAAAAGAACTTTCTCTAGAGAGATGGTTTACAAATGAGTTGTTGGTCAGGCTCAAAGTTCACAAATGAGCTCAGCAAAAGGCTCATTTTTACAAGTTCTTTCTCAAACAACTTATCTGGGATAAAAAAGGATAGACTAGCATATTTATGTCTCTTTCATGATATAAGTTATTACAAAGCAGCTTTGGGTGACAGAGGAGAAACAGTAAGAATAGGTTCTCCCAATTGGAGGCTCTAGATGTGTGTCCCAGGGTGCACAAATATGGTTCACAAAACAAAGCCATGGTGTATACGTGGTATTACAGTCTTAGTAACACCCATTGTCCTTTTCTCAATCCTTCATTTACCAAGCAAGTTTCCAAACTATAATTTAGTCTGTGAACATAGCTATCCAACAGGAAGATATTCCAGGCCTTATGCTGTAGCTCCATTCATGAATCAACAAATTGATGTGCTGGCAGTTAGGTTAATAGTTCAGATATGTGGACTTGAGTAATTTGTGAAATCCTCTCCTTGTCCCTCCTGATCCACACCAAGTTTCTCTCCCACTTGCCCTCTCATGGAACTAGGCGCAGGTCTCTTCCAGAGCACGGACGTGACTGTGTGACTCATCTATTTACATGTCTGTTCCTACCGCCACACTGGATACTCTTCAAGGGTAAAGACTGTCTTAGTCAGTCACGTAGCCTCTGCAGCAGATGTTCAAGAAGTATACATTGAATGGAATTAAACTAGATCCCTGGCACCTGATCATCTAGGGTTGAAGCAACAAAGCACTTGATCCAGCAACATGGAGATCAGATCCTGAAACATTTGATGGCCCCACCAAAAGGCAGTCACCCCACAAGTGAGGCTAGGGAAGATCCTTGGACTCTGCCCATCTTACTCCAGGGCCACTCCTATGCCTGTCAACTGCACAGTTCTCATTCTTCACTGGGGACCAATATAGGCAATACCCAATGGTCAGTGTGGGGCAAATGATATGACTGACAGAGAGAAATGAAATGTTTGACTCCCAAGTAGTTTGTTAGTTAAACTCATTGTGAATCTGCTTGCACTCACTGAGTTGATCCAAAGTTGAATTCCTCCGGACCTGTATTGTTGATATTCTCAGAAGATCACAGGCTGGTCTTCAGCCTAGTGAGGTGAAAGTGGGGAGCCAACTGCACTGAGTCATGGTCCCAAGCTTCTTTTTCCCTGATCTGCTAGATCACGGCTAAGAAACCAAAGCTGAGTTTACTTACTTGTTAAGCAAGAGAACAAACCAGAGAAGGATTCTGTCAGTAGTTGGCAGATGGAGAAAAGTCAGGAAGTTTCAAGTGCTAGAAAGAATGGGGTTCATGGTGCTTATACTAATTAAATATGAAAAGCATGCATACTGGATATGTTCCTGTAATTGTACAGTTTTCCTTTTATACTGCTAATCTCTTTTGGTTCCCTTTTCTTGTTGTGTAAATAAAGGACATGAACAGATGAACTTGAATGTCCCTTCCAGGTCCCTTGGTGGCGCAAACGGTTTGTGCTTGACTGCTAACCTAAAAGTTGGCAGTTCAAAACCTACTGTCATGGATCGAATAGCGTTCCCAAAAAATATGTATGAACTTGGCTAGGCCATGATTCTCCGTATTGTGTGGTTGTCCACCATTTTGTGATCTAATGTGATCCTGTTGTTGTCGTTAGGTGCTGCTGAGTTGGTTCTGACACACAGTGACTCTAGGTACAACATTGTTACAGCCACTGTGCCAATTCATCTCATTGAGGCTCCTTCTCTTTTTTCAGTGACCCTTCTACTCTACCAAGCATGATGTCCTTCTCCGGACTGATCCTGCCTGATAACATGTCCAAAGCATGTATGATGAAGTTTTGCCATCCTTGCTTCTAATGAGCATTCTGGCTGTACTTCTTCCAAGACAGATTTGTTTGTTCTTCTAGCAGTCCATGATTATCATAAAACCAACCAAAACCAAACCCACTGCCATCGAGTGGATTCTGACTCATAGCGACCCTATAGGACAGAGCAGAACTGCCACATAGACTTTCCAAGGAGCACCTGGTAGATTCAAACTGCCGACCTCTTGGTTACCAGCCGTAGTACTTAACCACTACACCACCAAGGTTTCCGTGATTATCATACGTGTCGTAAATCCTAAGCTCTATGATGTTAATGCTGGTTTCCGTGATTATCATATGTGTTGTAAAACCTGGAAACCCTGATGGTGTAGTGGTTAAGTGCTAGGGCTGCTAACCAAAGGGTCAGAGGTTTGAATCCACCAGGCGCTCCTTGGAAACTCTATGGGGCAGTTCTGCTCTCTTCTATAGGGTCGCTATGAATTGGAATCAACTCTAGGGCACTGGGGTTGGTTTTTGGTTATGATGTTAATGAAGCAGGATTAGAAGCAGTTATGTTAATGAGGCAGGACTCAATCTACAGGATTAGGTTGTATCGTGAATCAATCTCTTTTGAGATATAAAAGGAAGAAGCAAGCAGAGAGGAGTGGGACCTTATGCCACCAAGAAAAGAGCACCCAGGGTGGAGCACATCCTTTGGACTTGGGGTCCCTGCGCTGAGTAGCTCCTAGATGAAGGGAAGATTTGATGACAAGGGCCTTCCCCCAGAGCCAACAGAGAGCGAAAGCCTTCCCTAGAGCTGGTGGTCTGAATTTGGACTTCTAGCCTTCTAGGCTGTGAAAGAATAGATTTCTGTTTGTTAAAGCCATCCACATGTGATATTTCTATTATAGCAACACTCAATAAGACACCTACCCAGTGGTACCACAAAAGAAAAAGTGGTGATTTGTTTCTGTTAAGATTAGAGCCAAGAAAATCCCATGGGGCATTTCTACTCTATTAATACACAGGGTCGTCAGAAGTCAGAAATCAACTTGATGGCAACTAACAAGAGTAATTTCCCTTCCAACATTACATTGGACAATATTTCCTTTTAAAATGATCCATTATTGACTTATTGCTTCTGTGTCCATCATCAACTTATTGATTCTCTGTGACTGAAGAGGGGCAATTCTGTAAGCCGGGCAACTAGGCTTCAGCATTAATTAAATACAAAGTGTGATAATGCCCTCTTGGAATTGTTCGCCCATAGTGCATCATTTGGCTTCGGGCAGTTTACTAATCTCTCTGAGCTTCATTTCCTCCTTTTAGAATGGGCTTAATAGGGGTTCCTAGTCCACTGATCTTATGTAAGAATAAATTTGAATAATATATATGCTATACTTGGTAGGCTGCTGGGTACACAGTTAACAATTCACGGCTGCTGTGATCATTTTCAGTACTGTTGGCATCATCATCATCATCATCATCATCCCAGTAGATCCTGGCCTACCTCCTAGCTTTACTCTGGAACTAAGCTTAGCCCTAAAAGGTCATATCATGTAGTTTTTTTTTTAGATTTTCTGAATTCTGAGTTTCTAAAATCAGATTTTCTAGGTTTGAATCCTAGCTCCATCAATGTCTAGCAGGCTGGCACTGGGCAAGTTACTTAACCTCTCCAGGCATCAATTTCTACATGTGTGAAGTGGAGATAAAAATAGTATCTGCCTACTCTCCATAAGAAAAAGGAGGTTTTTCCTACTTTGATGAGTAGCATCTGGGATCTTAAAAGCTTGTGAGTGGCCATCTAAGATATTCCATTTATCTCACCCCTTCTGGAGCAAAGGAGAATGAAGAAAGCCAAAGACACAATGGAAAGTTTAGTCCAAAGGACTAATGTACCACAACGCACCACAGCCTCCACCAGGCTGAGTCCGGCTCAGCTGGATGGTGCCCAGCTAACCACCACCAACTGCTCTGACAGGGATCACAATAGACAGTCCCAGACAGAGCTGGAGAAAAATGTAGAACAAAATTCTAACTCACTTACTGGTCCGACAGAGACTGCGGAAACCCCAAGAGTATGGCCCTGGACACCCTTTTAACTTAGTATTGAAGTCATGACTGAGGTTCACCCTTTAGCCAAAGATTAGACAGACCCATAAAACAAACAATAATACGCATAACTCAACCATGTATAAGAGACTAAATGGTCACCCCAGCCAAGGAGCAAGGACAAGAAGGCAGGAAGGGACAGGAAAGCTGGGTGAATGGAAATGGGGAATGCAAAGTAGAGAAGAGGAGAGTATTGGTACTTTGCGGAGTTGGCAACCAATGTCAAAAATAATACGTGCAGTAATTGTTTAATGAGAAATTAATTTGCTCTGTAAACCTTCGTCTAAGGCACAATAAAAAAAAATAAATATTTTTTTTAAAATGCAATGCAACCCCCCAAAAAAGAAAAAATAATGTTTTGGTAAATGTTATCACATATGTATTTTGCAACAATAACAATCAAACAATATGTGTGCATATATATGCGTGTATATGAATATATGCGTGTGTGCGTGGGTGTCTTATTTATTTAGTACCGCCATAACAGAAATACCACAAGTGGATGGCTTTAACAAGCAGAAATTTATCCTCCCACAGACTAGGAGGCTAGAAGTTCAAATTCAGTGTGCCAATTCCAGGGGAAGGCTTTCTCTCTCTGTTGGTTCGGGGTAAGGTCCTTGTCATCAATCTACCCCTGGGTCTAGGAGCCTCTCAGTGCAGGGACCCCAGGTCCAACGAACACGCTATTCTCCTGGCTCTTGTTCTTGGTGATATGAGGTCTCCATGTCTCTCTGCTCACTTCTCTCTCTTACATCTCAAAAGAAATTGGCTTAAGACACAACCTAACTAGTAGATTGAGTCCTGCATCATTAACATGACTGCCACTAATCCTACCTCATTAACATCATAAAGGTAGGATTTACAACACATAGGAAAAAGGCTGGCAGTCACAAAACACTGGGAATCATGGCCCAGCCAAGTTGACACACACTTTTGAGGAATACAATTCAAACCATGGCAATGGGTATATGTGCGTATGCGTGTATATATACGCGAGTGCGTGTGTGTGTATACCTGTTGCTATTGAGTCAATTCTGACTCGTAGTGACCCTGTAGGACAGAGCAGAGCTGCCCCGCAAGGTTTCCAAGGTTGTAAATCTTGGCAGGAGCAGACAGCCACATTTTTCTCCCACAGAGCAGTTAGTGGGTTTAAACCATTGACCTTTCAGTTTGCAACTGAGCACTTAATCACTGAGCCACCAGAGCTCCTTAAGTATATATACATGTATGTAATAAAACAAATAGGGGTCACACTGATACTTTTTAGACATAACCAATCACTTCACGGAATTAGTTTTCTAGTTCGAAAACTAATTTACTGTTCTTATGGAACAGTAGTCTCGTGGAACAACCCTGTCAACTGGCATAATATATTGCATAAAATTTGTATTCTACATCCTAGATTGGTGAGTAGTTGCTGGGGTCTTAAAATCTTGCAAGTGGCCATCTAAGATACAATTATTTGTCTCTCTTCATCCAGAGCAAAAGAGAAAGAAAAAAAAACAAAAAACCCCAAGATTCAGAGAAGAAACAAGTCTATAGGGCTAATTGTCTACATGAACCACTGCTGTCCCTACCCTGACACCAGAAGAACTAGATAGTGCCCAACTACCAATACCAAATGTGCTGATCAGGGCCACAAAAGATGGATCCTGATAGAAAGGGATAAGAATATGGAACAGACCCTCAAATTCTTAAAAAATCCAGACTTAACTGGACCAGTGGAGACTGAGGAATCCCTGAGACTTTTGCCCTGAGATACTCTTTAAACCTTGAACTGAAACTAACCCTTGAAGTCACCTTTTTGCAAAACAGCAGGTTAGCTCATAAAATAAAGAATATTACCCATGAATACTATGCTTCTAGTGACCTACAAGACCAAATGGTCAACAATTACTCTAACAAAAAGATGAGAAGGCAGGGGGATGCAGGCGGTCTAGGTTAATGGAAACAAAACTACTAGAACAGAAATAATGAGGATGCTGACACTTTGTAAACCAATGCCACTGAACAATATGTATAGAAATTGTTGAATGGGAACCTGCTTTGCTGTGTACACTTTCACCAAAAATACAATAAAATATCAAGAAAAAAATAGTAACTACCTAATGGGCATTGCTGTACATAAGTCTTCGCCAAAATCATCATCGTCATCAGGATCTACTCCCAAGAGCCATAGCTTCTTCAAATCTGAGCTTATTGTCTAATGCTCAAAATCATTAGTGAATTTCTCCCCTCTGTGTGTTGAACATCTCTATATAATTATGAATGATTTTTTTTTAGTTATTATACAAAAGTGTATACCAGAAAACCAAACCTGTTGCTATCAAGTTAATTCTGACTCATAGTGGCACTATCGGACAGGGTAGAACTGCCCGATAGGGTTTCCAAGGTTGTAATCTTTATGGAAGCAGACTGCCACATCTTTCTCCCATGGAGCAGCTGTTGGATTCAAACCACCAATCTTTTGGTTAGCAGCCTAGCGCTTAACCATTGTGCTACCAGGGCTCCTTGACATGCTTATATAAAAAAAAAAATGCTTATAGACCTATTAAAAATGTTTAGAAACCCTACCTTACCAAGCATCTTTATTTAACCCAAGCCCCTGATCTTGCAAATACTGCACCCATTCATGTGTCTACGTTTATGGTGCAGTCTAGCTTTCTTAATAAATTTTATCTTTTCATTTGCACACCCAAAACTTGTCACTACAGGAAGTGGCATGCTTCACATTTCATTCACAAAATGACCAGCTCTGCGTTTGACTTAGACAAAGCTTTTCCTCACAGCTTGGCTGTAAACTCATGAGAGACCCTGAGCCAAAGGCATCCAATCAGCCTGTATTCCAGACTCATAGAAATGCGAGATAGCAACTGTTTATTGTTTTCAGAGACTGCATTTTGGTCTAATTTGGTAAGCACCAATAGACAATAAATACAGCAATTGAAGTTTTCATTTTGATTAACTTAAATGTAAATAGCCACATGTGGCTGGAGGCTACCCTATTGACTAGCACAGGTTTTAAAAGTCTGCTTGCTTGTGTGCTGTTTCACGTTGCTGTTAGGGAATTCAGTGTCTCAAACAAGGTAGAAAATCCTCATTGTATGTCCCCAGGGGTCTATCATATCAGTCCCCAGAGGTCTTCCAATTAAAGAGTTGCTTGAATTCCCCCTGCACAAACTTCTTTAGGCAGTAGAAAATGATGCCAAATAGAAACTCGGATATTCACAATGGGGCAAAGAATGGCCAAAATGGTAAATACGTGAGTAAATAGAAAAGACATTTTTTGCCCACTTTTAGAAGATAAGTGGCTATTTATAGCAAAAATAATAACAGTGTATTGTGGAGTTTATACTATGTATGAGTCGGAATTGACTCGATGGCACAGGGTTTTATATAGAAGTAAAATTTATGCCAATAATAGCACAGAGGACAGGAGGATGAATGAAAGAACGCTGGTGTAAGGGTGTTGCGTTAAAAATTAAGTGGCATAATATTATTTGAAGGTAGCCAGTGAAAAGTTAAATATGAACACTGTAAGCTTTGAAGCAATCACTAATAAGCAAGCAAATAGAGAGGAAATGGAATAGTGAAAATATTAAATCAGAAAGAAGGCTGGAAAAGAAAAAGGGGAGCGAGAAGCAGATGGAACAAGCAGAAAACAATAACAATCTAGTAGATTTAAACCCAAACACAATGATAATTACAGTAATGTTAATGGTCAAAAAAATTCTGTTAAAAGACAGAAATTGTCAAATTGCATTAAGAAACAAGACTCGATGTAATAAATAGTCTGATTCCATTTTTGATGTTTGATTACTTACTGAAAGCTTTCAAGCCCCGCCTCTCTCTCGTCCCCACTGACCTACAGCTGGGTAAGCTGATAAGAAAATCCTCCAGCGCCTTCCCTTGGTACCTGTGGGAAGTTCAACGAGCAAGTGCTGACCATGCATAATTTTTCTAAATCAGTTCAACGTGTGATTTTAAAAAGCAAGGGCCTTCTCATACATAAACATAGTATAATTATTAATACCAGGAAATTAATTGAACATATTCTTGATTGTATTAATTGAATATTCCTTTAAATAAAACTTTGACATCATGGCAAATGGGTCACTCAGTGAATCGATCCTATAGTCAATTGGACCGAATTGTTTTCTGATAATTATCTTGCTTCCAGAGTTGGGGGGAGAGGGAAGCGGGAGAGGAAATTGGAAATACAAGTTATCTTTGCTACCACCCACTTCTTCCATCCCCCATGTTTAATTGGAACCCCACTTTCCACTAATGGCATTTTGATTTCATTATCCTTCTCTATTGGAGGTTCTTTTTTTTTTTTTTAATTCCTTTCAACCATATCAGACCAGGGGTAGGAGTTGGAAAAAGAGAACAAGTACAATTTCTGCCAAGAATGTACAAGGAGTTATTGAGGGTAGAACAATTACTTTAATCGTTAGTAATTGTACAATTACTATGTAGCAGGAGAGAGGGGACAAAAGTGGGCAGTGATTTCTATGGCTCAGAAAGGGATACTTGAGAGGGGAGTAGCAGTGCAAACAAGAGAGCAAGAAGACCAGTTATTAATGATGGGGACCACTTATCAAGGAACCTGGGGAAAGTTACTTAACCCATCTGAATTCCAGTTTTCTAATCTGCTAAACTGGCATAACAACATTTAGCCTCATAGTGTTATAATCTTCCCCAGATATTTTTGATAATATTTTATTGTGTTTAAGATGAAAGCTTACACAGCAAATTAGGCTCTCATTTAACAACTTCTACACAAATTATCCAGCCATTCTGGTTACATTTTTCACAATGTCTCATCATTTTCATTCATTCAGTTCTGGTTGTACTATTTCCAGTACTCTGGTTTCCCTGCCCCCTTACTGTCTCATATTTGCATGAGAGTAATTTTTGACCATTTGATCTCATGTAAATGATTTTTTAAAGGAACTAAGTACTCACAGGTGATATTCTTTATTTTACAAGTCAATTTTTGGAACCCTGGTGGAGTAGTGGTTAAGCATTCAACTGCTAACCAAAAGGTCGGTGGTTCAGATCCACCAGGCGGTTCTTGGAAACTCTATAGGGCAGTTCTACTCTGTTCTATAGGGTCATATGAGTAGGAATCAACTCCACAGAAACGGGTTTGGTGTTTTTGTTTTTTTTTTATCTGTTATTTAGCTAAAAGGTGACTTCAAGGGATAATTTTGGCTTAAGGTTTAAAGAGTGTCTTAGAGCAATAGTATTTCAAGGTAAACAAATCTGTGCTGGAAGAAGTACAGCTAAAATGCTCTGTAGAAGCAAGAAATAAGAGACTTTGTCTCACTTGCTTTGGATATGTTATCAGGAGGGACCAGTCCCTGGAGAAGGACACCATGCTTGGTAAAGTACACGGTCAACAAAAAAGAGAAAGACCATCAATGAGATGGATTGACACAGCGGCTGCAACAATAGGCTCAAACATGCCAGTGACAGTGAGGATGGCGTAGGGCTAGAGAGTGTTTCTGTTGTACATAGGATCGCTGTGAGTCGGAACCTCACAACAACAACAGTCTTTGACAGTCCTGTAGTCTCAACTGGTCCAGTCAGCCTGAACTTTTTAAGAATTTGAGTTTTGTTCCACATGTTTCTCCTGTTCTATCAGGGTCCATCTATTGCAGACCTGATGAGACTGGCCGGTGGTGGTAGCCAGGTACCATCATGTTCTTCCAGTCTCAGGGTAGATTAGGCTGTGGTTCATGTAGACTATTTGTTCTGTAGACTAGTTTCTTCTCTGAATCTTGGGTTTCCTTCTTTCTCTTTTGTTCCAGATGAGTAGAGACCGATAGTCATATCTTAGATGGCCACTTGCAAGCTCTTAAGACCACAGGCACTACTCACCACATTGGGATGTAGAACACACACTTTATGAACTATATTATGCCAATTAACTAAGTAAATTTTCCATGTGTTACAGGAAAAAAAAAAAAAGTTCTTGTGGCAGTGGAAATGGTGAGGAGAGTACAGAAACGAAAAAAAAAGTGGAAAAAATTGGATGAAATAAGAGTTAGGCTATGAGGGATGAGATGGTCAAGGAAATAAAGCAAATAGTTAAAGATGACCATAGGTTTCCAACCAGTTGCCACTGAGTCAATTCCAACACATTGCAACCTTACAGGTAAGAGTAGAACTGCCCTATAGGGTTTCCAAGGAGCAGCTGGTGGATTTGAACTGCTGACCTTTTGGTTAGCAGCCATAGGTTTTAAGCGTGGGTAAAAAAAAAAAAAAAAAAAAAGGGACAAGTAGGGTGGGATGGAGAAAGACCTGGAGATGTTCTCCCATAAAGATTAACCTGTTGCTATCAAGTCAATTCCGACTCATAGGACCCTATAGGACAGAATAGAACTGCCCCAATAGGGTTGCCAAGGAGTGACTGGTGGATTCAAACTGCTGGCTTTTTGGTTAGCAGCCAGCTCTTAACCATTGCACCACCAGGGCTCCACCCGTAAAGATTACAGCCTAAGAAACCCTATAGGGCTGTTCTACTCTGTCACGTGGGGTCGCTATGAGTCAAAATCTACTCTACGGCAATAGGTTTGGTTTTGGTTTTTTTTTTTTTTTTTTAACGCCTAATGGATTTATGGGATAAAAAGGTGGGTCTCATTGATTGACTATAACGCTTACAAAACTATGGCTCCAAGACCTGAAGTAGTATCTTATTTAAACCAGTGCATTTGGTCTGGGCAGCTTTTTAAAACCTCGTAAGCTCTCCACTTCTGTAGCTCCCTGAAAATATTGAGTGCCTTGCTGTTCTCTGTCCCCAGTGAGACTTTTCCACATCCCTTCCCTTCACAGCTGCACCTAGGTTAGCATTTGGTTGAATAATTGGAAGAAGTAGTATGTGCACCAAGGGCCAGGAGTCTGAGAAGCCATCTTAGAGTTCTGCCTACCATGGTAATGTACTAATGTTGGTTCCTTAGGCCTGACAAACGTGCCATAGTAACGTGAGATGATAGCATTAGGTGAAATTGAAACTGGGTGAGGAGTACATGGGAACTCTCTGTACTGTCTTTGTAACTTTTCTGTAAAGCTAAAATTATTCCAAATAAAAAGTCTATGTAAAAGAAAAATAAAAATTCTTTTCAAAAATCCCAGCTAAATGTGTCATCTCTTTCCCGCTGAGACACAAGCTGATAGAATCACCTTATTCAATTACTATAAACAATATTAATAACAGAAGGAAGAAGATGGAGTGACTAAATTTATTGAGCATTTATTAAGGACCAGGCATTTCCCTAAGCACTTTGGTACTTTCCCCCCTTTACAGATGAGGAAATTGAGGTATGGAAAGATGATATGACTTGTTCAAAGTCACACAGTTATTAAGCGTTGGAGCTAGGAATCAAACTGAGGTAGTCTGGTTCTAGAGTCCTCATTATGAAGCCTTTCCCCATACAATCTCTCAGTCATAGTCCACACGGGTACACAACTCCTTCCTACAGCCACTCTGCTCTATCCTCAGGAGCAGATAGCTCCCAAAGAATGTAACATAGGCAGCATTTCACATTTGACCCAAATACTTCTTTAAATGTATTTACCACCACAGAAGCCAGGAGGACATCATCTTCAACTGACTTGCTAAAAGGAACACTTGCTACGCTAGCCATCGTGGGTCCTTTTACCTCTAAGCAAAGAGCTCAAAGTTCATTCTCAAGACTGTGCAAGTTTGTGTTCATTTGTAAGCACATTCTTATATGTGGAGTGTGATCAATTGCAATTATACGTCCATTGAAATCTTACCAACCTAACTACTACGACAAAAATCTGTTACCGTCAAGTCGATTCCAACACATAGTGAACCTATAGGATAGAGTAGAACTGCCCCATAGGCTTTCCAAGGCTGTAATCTTTACGGAAGCCGACTGCCACATCTTTCTCCATGGAGTAGCTGGTGGGTTCAAACTGCCTACCATTCTGTTAGCAGCCAAGTGTTTTAACCACTGCACCACCAACCATCTCAAATGGAAATAAGAAGCAAGGAGTTAATAAGAAAAACAACATCAGTTGAATTTTTTAAAGATTTAACTCTGAAAAGGTCCTCTGTTATTCTCCCTGTAGTTTTTGTAGTAGAGGTAGTTGTAGTAGATTGTTTTTTTATCCAGGTAAGACTCAAGAATATAAGTCAAGATTTCTATTTTCCTAACAAAACATCAGCTCTGCCACTAGCACCCTCAATATCTAAAGCAAGTGAAAATGTTTTCAATCAATAACTCAAAACAATGGGACTGCAGGCATTTTCCAGAAATATTGGTCCCTACTTGTCTGCTTAGGAGCCCTGGCACAGTGGGTAAGTGCTTGGCTGCTAACCAAAAGGTCAGAGGTTTGAACCCACCAGCCGCTCCACAGGAAAAAGATGTGGCAGTCTGCTTCCATAAAGATTACAGCCTTGGAAATGCTTCAGACCAGTTCTATCCTGTCCTATAGGGTCACTATGAGTCATAATCTACTCAAAAGGCAACAGGAGACTTGTCTGCTATTTCAAGCTTGCATCTCTAAAGCTGAGTGTGTATTCCTCAGTGTTCTTTAAAAAAAAAGGTGCCTAGTAACAGAAACCCAGCTTAAACCATCTTGAATCAACAAGAGAAATTCACTTGCTGGTGGAGCTCTCAAAGCAGGGTGGGTCAGGCACTCCCTGTCTCAATTTCTTGAAACTGTTCTCAATATTGGTCTCATCGTCTCCTGCTGTATTAAGAAGAGCTTCTCACAAATGAAAAGAAGGGTGCATGACTTCAGCCAATACCTGGATTACATTATTCCAGCTCGTAACCCCTAGAGAGAGGAAGCTTCTCTCCCATCATCTGTATATGAGATCCCAGGCCAGATTCCCACACCTCATACCCAAAATACCCTGATTGACCAGGCTTGGACCATGTGACCACTCCAGGCCTTTGATACAGTGATTGGCAACCCTGCTAGTCCGGCAACCAATTGGCACCAATGAGGACGTCACCAGCAGCTCCTCGGTTGTCTGCCACATAGGATGTTGCCCAACTGTGTCACTTAGCTTTTCTTCAGTATGAACCTTTGAACACTTGTGGACAAGCCTTGCTCCCTGGAGGACACTGGTAAACCCAAAGAAAGAGATTTGAGCCCTGGGTCATAGATGTGCAGAGAGCAGAGGCCCACAGCTGCAGCTAGTGAGGCAAATACCCCTGAAGGCCCTACACTGCAAGTGTGGTTGGTAACACCCCTGTTGTATCTGTTTGGCGGTGTGCCCACCCCTACTGCATTTAAGTCACTGCACTTCCAAAAGGCTTATTATTCGTGACTCGGTGACTCACCTCCTCCCTTTCTTCCCTGCCTGCCTGCTGAGAAGACGGTGGCCCTGAGGGTGATGGTTAGAAGCAGCAGAGCTGGTTCGGCCTTCTCATCCTAAGCCCCCGGAGGTGTCTGAACCCAGTTGCTCAGGGATTTTATAAATGCGAGATACTTAAAGCCTCTTTGTCCCAACTTTGAACCTCATTCGCTCTTCCTTAAACATCAGAAAAAGTATCACTTGACAAAATACCCATAAATACTAACACTCCCACTTTTTAAATTCCCATAAAACATCTTGTAGTCATATTTCTTTTTAATTTCATGTGCATATTAAACGTCCCCTTTGGGGCATCAGTATAAACACACAATCTTTAAAGATGCAACCAGGTTCAATTATCCATAGATATTTTATCAAAATTACAGATGACCAACTTGTCACACTGGGGCCCACGCGGACCCTTTAACCTGGCTTCTGCATCCTTCAGCACCATCTGCTTCCCTTACACAACCAGCACGTTATAGAACTCCCCTGAATTTCTCCTTCCCAAAAAGTGGAACGGCTATCTTCCCAAAAGTCCTCATTCCTGTTAGTGAATATGATGCCAGAAACTAAAATCCAGGCACCAAAGGCAGCAAAGGTGCTGCTGAGGTATTGGGCAGTTGTAATGGTCACAGACCTAGAGAAGGCTCTCAAGACTCACCTCGATGGACAGCTTTTAGCAAATTCCAAATGTTCAGCCCACAAGCAACTAACAACTTAATAAAAATGATAAACAAAAGGCTGGGATCTACCATTAAAATACTGTAAATTCATTCTTCAGTTAACTTTGCATGATTCAAGGGATAGATACAGTTTATCTACTTTACATCACACCACAAGGAGCACGGTAGGTCTTAGCAGGTTTGTTTGTCCACGCCACGAGTGAGCACCATAGGGCAATTAAAGTGATGGAACTAAATATCCATTTATCAATGTCGGTAAATCTCAAACATAAATTTGAATCATTTAAGCAAGTTGCAGAAGAAACATGCATATAAAATTTAAAAACATAAAATTATCTGCAGTGTAATACCCCAGGTTAAGAACATCTGACTTACGGACAACTCGTATTTAAGAATGGATGGCCATAAAGCATATTATGCAGTATTAAAATTTTGAGTTAAATACAATGGTTTCTAATAACAAAAGCACGCACTACTTTGTGACACTAATGAAGGTGTTTTAGTGTATTTTGAAGGGTTTCTTAAGTGTGTTATATGCATAGAAAGGCAAAATATATACTATATGCTAAGACAAACATTTGACTAACTGAAGCTAAGTAAGAACTGTATGTGCTTGTTCCAACTTACCTACAAACTTGACTTAAAGACAGCCTTAGAAATGAACCTTGTTTGCAACCCAGGGGCTGCCTGTATTATGTATGGAAGGAGCCCTGGTGGCACAGTGGTTAAGCCTTGGGCTGCTAACTGTAAGGTCGCTGGTTCAAACCCACCAGCCACTCCGTGGAAGAAGGATGTGGCAGTCTGCTTCCATTAAGATTACAGCCTTGTCCTCTAGGTTCACTATGAATTAGAATTGACTCAACAGCAATGGGTTTGGGTTTTGTTTTTTGTTTTTGGTAGTATCTATGGTTGTTGTTGTTGTTGTATGGATATATAAACATATACATACACATACACATACACATACACATACACATACACATACACATACACATACACATACACATACACATACACATACACATACACATACACATACACATACACATACACATACACATACACATACACATACACATATACATATACATATACATAGATGTGTGTGTGTATATATATATACGTGGTTGTTGCTGTGTTGTTGGGTGCCATAGAGTCAATTCCAACTCCTAGTGACCCCATGTGACAGATTAGAACTGCCCCATAGGGTTTCCTAGGCTGTAATCTTTACAGGAGCAGATCAACAGGTCTTTTCTCCCACAGAGCTGCTGGTGGATTTGAACTGCCAACCTTTGGGTTAGCAGCCCCATGCTTAACTGCTGCACCACAAGGGCTCCATGTATATACATAACCCATTGCTGTCAAAGTCAGTCTTCACTCATAGTGACCCTACAGGACAGAGTAGAACTGCCCCATGGAGTTTCCAAGGCTGTAATTTTTGTAGAAGATTACGAGGTCTTTTCTCCCATGGAGTGGCTGGTGGGTTCAAACTGCCAAGCACTTAATCATTGCTCCAGCAGGGCTCCTTGTGTGTTTATATAGGTGGAAGTAAATAGCATGATTCAGGTGATAAATGCCACCTTCAGAATAGTGCTTATCCTTTAACACTGAGTAATAGGAAAAGTAGGGCTTTAACTGTGTCTGTAACATTTCTGTCTTTAAAAAGATAAATTGAAGCAAATATGCAAAATGTAAACATCTATTAAATCTGGTTGTTACATTAATTTCTGTCTGCTTGTCTGAAGTGCTTAAAATAATTAAAAATAATTGGTAAATACCAGCTGGCAAAAGAAAAACAGATGTCGTAAAGAGAAAGCATATAAAAATAATTTATCCCACTCCCAAAGTTGTTGCCCTGAGACAATCTTTAAACCTTAAACCAAAAATATACCCTGAAGTTTTCTTAAAACCAAACAACAGTTTAGGTTAACCAGTAAAAAATGTCTGCCTTGAGCTTGATGTTCTTTTAAGAACTAAATTGACAACAGCAACTCAAAAGATTAAATAGGAACGTTAGGGGTCAGTGAGTTTATGTCAATGGTGGAGGAACAACTCAAAAGGAGAGTGAGAATGTTGCTCAACACAAAGGATGTAATCGGTGTCACTGAATCATACATGTAAAACTTGAATTGGTGTATGTCTTGCTGTGTATACGCTCAACAACAAAAATAAATTAATAAAAAAATTTTTCTAAAAACATTGTTCAAAACACTGATGTTGTGCAAACTCACAATGAACCAAGAAAGATAATTTCCTTTATGTTAAAGTATTATAAATAACATATGTGTACAGTGTCGCTATGAGCCGGAATCAACTTGATGGCAATGGGTTTTAGGCAGGAAAAAAAGAACCCACATTAGGTATTGCAGTGAGAGATTTTAATATGTGGGGTTACTTAAATAATGTTAGGGAACATGAGGTGACATAAAGAGAGTAACTATAGAAAGAAATTACTGCCCTGGGGCTGAGGGAACAAAGTGAAAATGTTTGGCATTATTGGAACCCACAAGCTTGGAAGAGGCAGTCTATGGAGCTGGAGCTCAGATTTCAGAGGAGAAGACACTGTGTAGCTGACACTAATGCACCTGAGAGGTCACCAGGAAGCTGGGAGACTAGAGCTATCTATACTGTCAGGAGCGAAGAGGATTTGTTGGGGTGAAGTTGACAGGAACAGGAAGCAAACAGAAAAAACCCAAAACCCACTGCCATCCAACTCATAGCGACCCCATTGGGTGTCTGAGACTGTAAGTCTCTACAAAAGCAGACTGCCACTTCCTTCTCCCTCGAAGCCGTTGATGGTTTCGAACTGCTGACCTTTCAGTTAGCAGTCGATCACTTTAACCACTGCACCACCAGGGCTCAAACAGAAGAAGGAAGTGCCTTTTTTCTCCTCCTGCTTTCCATTTCCCTTTAGCACCCTGATCATGAAAAATAAGAACTGATAACTTCAAAAATGGTTTTATTGTTCAAAATGGTTTGAGAACTCCTAGAGGATTTCCTTAGAGCCCATAGCAGAGCATTTTTTAATATCCTCAATGGCAGCAAATTCTTTAAATAATTTCATTTTCTGAAAGTAAATTGTGAAAAGTCAAAATCATTTTAGATTAAAAAGTGAAAAGGTACTATAAACTAGAGAAGAATGTTCCTATGTTCTCTGAAGAAGGGTAAATAAAAAAGTTTTGCCACCTCTAACCCTTCCAAAGAATAAATGGAGATATAAATCAGTCGACAAATTGATTGCTAAACAAATACAGTGCAAAAATGTTTGAACAGTGGCTACATGCCTGAATTCAATTTCTGCTCTCAGAATCAACTCATTGTTGGAAAGTTCTACACCCTCTCCTTACTCGCTGACATGGTTAGTTTCCAAAGGCCAAGTTGGTGTTACACAAAAGTGGAGGATGACCACATTGGATCACAAAATGGGGGATGACTACATCATTACATAAATGCCAAATCACGTCATTACACAACTGCCAAGCCACTGAGAATCATGGTCTAGCCAAGTTGACACATAACCTTAACCATTAAAGCCAGCACCTCAGCATTCATTATTGCCAACATACGTTGTTAATGCACAAAATAGTCAGATAGTAGATTTTTTATTATTGCCATAAATGCAAAATGTCAGATAATGAGATAGTCAGCAAGTGAGGAGAAGGTGTATAACACTAATTATAAGTGTTTAGAACTCAAGTGTCAGAAGCACTGAGAAAAACAATAAATAGGAAATCTATGAAAATACAGGTGGAATCTTAGGCTAATTGATTGGGGTGGGAGAATTTCCAACTTAATGCCCACCTGAGTGCTCAAAATAATCAGAACTTAAGTAGAATCAAAAAGTGAATCAAGTAAACAATATACCGTATTAATGAGCTAAAAAGAAGACATGGTCATCTTCATAGACACATTTGAAAAAAAAATCAAATCCCATTAATGTTAAAACACTTATGTGTCAGGAGTTGACAGATATTTTTAAAACTCAAGAAAATATTTATATACCTCAGCCCAAAAGCCAGCATCTTAAGTATGAGGAAATATGAAAGGCATTACCATTAATTCCAGATGTAGAGCAGGGTCCCCACTATTGCCACCACTATTTACATGGTATTAGAAGTGTTAGCCAGGCAATTAGATAAGAGAGAAGAAATGGGAGCTTAAGAACTGAAAGGAAAGAAAGAAAAATTAACTCAAAAACTGTAGATAACATTATTAGATATCTGGAAAAGCCAAAATAACCCATGGGAAAAAAAACTACTATTAGAAATAAAAGAATTTCTCAAGGTAACAGCTTATAAAACTAATATACAACAATCAACAATCTTCATACATACAAACCAAGAAAGAGAAAATATAATGAAACAGAAGACACCATTTGTGTTGGCAAAAGGAAATAAACTGCCTACACTTAAGCTTAACAAGAAATGTCAAAAAACCACACGAGAAAAAGTATAAGACACTCCTGAAAGACACAAAAGTAGATTTGAACAAAAGTAGATTTGTCAAAAAGCAAAAAAAATGAAAGCAAAACACACCCACAATAAAGAGTGTCAGCAACAGATTCAGAGCCTTTCAAAAGCAACTCCAAGAAAATATCATTGGTAATATCCACACCCCATTCACAAAATAACTAGAAATATGTTGTCTTAGTTATCTAGTACTACTGTAACGGGAATACCACCAGTGGATGGCTTTATCAAACAGAAGCTTATTCTCTCACAGTCTAGGAAGCTAGAGGTCCAAAATCAGGGCACCAGATCCAGGAGAAGGCTTTGTCTCTCTCTTGGCTCTGGAAGAAAGTTCTTGTCATCAATATTCCCCTGGTCTAGGAGCTTCTCAGCACAGGAAACCTGGGTCCAAAGGACACATTATGCTCACAACGCTGCTTTCTTGGGGGTATGAGGTCCACATGTCTCGCTGCTTACTTCTCTCTTTTAAATCTCAAAAGGGATTGACTTAAAACATAAACCAATCTTATAGATTAAGTTCTGCCTCATTAGCATAACTGCCCCTAATACCGCCTCATTAACATCATAGAGGTAGGATTTACAACACATAGGAAAATTATATCAGATGACAAAATTGCAGACAATCACAGAATGCCAGGAATCACAGCCTAGCCAAGTTGATACACATTTTGGGGGGACACAATTCAATCTATAACATACGTGAAAGGAAAAAAGGGAAAGAAAACATTTACTGCCCTAAAAGTTGTTCTAAATATTTACTTTCCAAAGCCTAGAAAAGTGACAGGGTAGGAACGTTAATTGGCTACAACATTTAGCTTCTCAAATACCACATTTGTTTCACAGGTATAAAAATGCTTATGCAACTGACAATGAATAATATACTCCTTTGGAACGCAGGATGAAAAGGTGGGTATCCTCCCTGTCTGGTGTACAGTTTTATTTTGTTTTGTCTTTTGAGTGTTGGAACGGAGAATGAAAATATGGGAGGGGAGTCCCTTCTGTCTGATATACTGTTCTATTTTTTTTTTTATCTCTTATGTTTTCATTTATGTTTTACTAACTTGTTTCTAAATTCTCTTTTCTGTGCGCAGTTGACCACAATATCCACTAGAAATAAAAATTAACACATGAGTTGAGTAAATTATTGTTTGATTTTATTTGTGTATTTTAGTATCCCAAAATATCAGAACTGGAGGGACCCCTGAAATCACTAGTCCGTCCTCTTTACTGCAAGGACTTGCACAAAAAAACTACAATAAGACATTGATTTACTTCCCAAAAATTCAAGGGAAGGTGGTTAATGAGCCAAATGCATTATTTTGTTTGGCTCACTTTACACATGTCAAACAAAAGGATATTTTACTTTCAAGGAAAATTACAAACACACACTACATTGTTGTTGCTGGTTGCCATCGAGTTGATTCTGACTCATGGTGACCCCGTATGTGCAGAGCAGACCTGTGCTTCATAGGGTTTTCAAGGTTGTGACCTTTTGGAAGCAGACTGCCAAGCCTTTCTTCCAAGGCACTTGTGGGTGGGTTCAAAGAGCCAACCTTTCAGTGAGTAGATGATGGTTTAATCATTTGTGCCACCCAAGATCTCCCACACACTATTTCAGTCATTAAATCATCAATTTTGACAGCAAGGTTGGAATGCAAACAAGCAAAAAAATATGTAAAGAACAGGCTATGTCCAGAATCATAGGAATACTCCAGCAGGGGTCTTGTTCTGAGAGCAGCAATGCCATGGAAACGACAGTCCTAAGGGGAAGAAAACTGGCCAAAGAAGAGGACACCGTTGGACTCATTGTGCTTGATGAAGAACAGGAAAGGATGATTGCAGTGGAAGTTTTCATACAGAGGGGCTGATGTGACGGTCACGCCCACGCCTGTGGCAGCCGCAGCCTCGGTGCCTTCCTCTGTCACCACCACGAAGGACTTGTGCAGGAATTTCTGGATGTACAGCCTGGAGCTGGTGGACATTCCCGAAAAGTCTGCTTCGGACTCGCTGAAGGCGTCCGTTAACCCCATGGCACCTAGGGTGTCCTCAAGATTGTAAGTTTTCTGCAGTTCAAACCGGGGCAACTGTAGGCTCACATTCCTCTCCTTCATATGCCCTGGGCTAGTCCACTCCATCAGCTGCTCAGGAGTTATGCGATCTATAATCTAGTGTTTAAAAAAGGGGGGCAGAATGGCATGATTACCAATAAGAATTCAGAACAATATCATGCTAAATTGTGTCAGTCAGAAATTATTACTTTTAATTATTAACAATAAATAAAAGCAGAAATTTCATTTCATCATACTGTAGTTTTATATAGCAGGCAGGGGTCCTATATGTTTCTCTACTTATCTGTACATATATGAAAACCCAGTAGCATTAGATGAATTTTTAAAGAGAAGAAATGAATTATTTTTTATTCTACCAATCTAAGGAGACCCTGGTGGCGTAGTGGTTAAGAGCTACAGCTGCTAACCGAAAGGTTGGAGGTTCAAATCTACCAGGCACTCCTTGGAAACTCTATGGGGCAGTTCCACTGTGTCCTATAGGATTGCTACGAGTCAGAATTGACTCGACGACAACTGGTTTTACCAATCTAAATATATTCTTTTATTTTTTACTATCTCTCTCTAGTCCTTTATATATATATATGCTTTTTACATAGTTGCAATCGCAGTGGATTTCCAGTTTTAGTTGATGTAATGTATACGTTTTCACACTACTGCATGCCTCTCCTAGATAGCTTCCAGGTGCTAAGTGACATTCCCATCAGGTGGATATGTCTTTCCCCTAACATGGATCCATTCATTCACTTCACAAATACCCAGTGTGTTCCAGGCACTATGATAGATGCCCAACAGACGCTGCAGAAACAAAAATTACTGTCTTAGTCCCTGAATTTCAAAATAGGTGTCCTATGGTAGTTACAGCTGAAATCATCCATTTGGCTTAGAAAGGCATTCTTTCTTCCTTAAGAATTATGTCTTTCAGATAATTCCCACAACTGGGATTTTTGAGTCTGAGTATGAATGCTGTTAATGCTCTCACACATTGTTGTCATTTCACTGTCCCCAAATATTTTCCAAGGTATAAAGCTGCGTTTCCCAGCAAGGACACAGCATCCGGTATTATGATAACACAGCAGCTATCATTTATTGAGCCCTTTCTGTGTCTCAGACCTGTTAGAGGCTCATTATCCATATTATCCCTAATCCTTAAACAATACAATGCATGAACCACTATGAAACTCATTTTATAAATGGGAAACTATTGAAGTTCCTGGAAGTTAAGAAGCTTCAAAGGACAGATAGCTACTAAGGAGAAGAACAGGGATTTAAACAAAGCCTTCCTGACTCCAAAAACACAGAATATTAGCCACATTAATTGTTTAACTACAAAGCAGATTGGACTAAATCAAGGACACTTAACCAGAGGTTCAAGACTGAGGGTCTAAGAAAGAAATTCAGAAGATTCATGAGTCTAGTGAACAGTATGGAAAATTTTCCGTAAATCTGCATATGTGATTTTTTTTCTGGGAAGAGGGGTCCATAGATATCAACTATTCCTTAGAAAGGTGGGTGATCTTTAGAGCTCCTAAAACCAAAAAAACCAAACCCATTGTCATCAAGTCTATTCCAACTCGTAGCAACCCGATAGGACAGAGTAGAAAGGCCCGATAGGGTTTCCTAAGAGCAACTGGTAGATTTGAACTGCTGACATTTTGGTTAGCAGCTGTAGCTCTTAACCATTGTGCCACCAGGGCTCCTTAGAACTCCTATATGATCTTAAATATCCATTTCAGGTATCTCAGAATATGTTGGTATTGGTTCTTCTCAGCGAGCCTCAAACAATGCAATGTTCCTCTTTAAGCACCCATATGTAGCTTTGGACATGTTGTCAGGAGGGGTCAGTCCCGGAGAAGGACATCATGCTTGGCAGAGTACAGGGTCAGCGGAAAAGAGGAAGACCCTCAAAGAGGTGGACTGGCACAGTGGCTGCAACAATGAGCTCAAGTAGAACAACGATTGTAAGGATGGTGCAGGACTGGGCAGTGTTTCGTTCTGTTGCGCATAGGGTTGCTGTGAGTCGGAACCAACTCGATGGCACCTAACAACAACAACATGTAGCTGCTGCACAATGACAGTGTCTTCCACTTCACACTGCCAGGCGCCAGCTCCCACATGGAAGCCCCATTTCCAGGCTCACCCACAGCAAGCTTTGGGACACAAAGCATCAGGGAAGGAAAGCAAACAAGGGGGATGCAAGCTCTCACCTTCTCCAGACCATCTATGTCATTTGGCAGCAGCACAAACATGCTTAGGTCATTACTTTTATATGGAATTCCCAGAATTTTGGCCTGCAAGTCCTCCAGGTAGG